>NC_067149.1:13409870-13472186 GCF_903995435.1 Acomys russatus
TTGTAGAAACTACGAGCTGTCCATCTGCTGACATGCCACCTTCCTTTCCTTTCACATCGAATGTCCTCTTTGGGACACTGCTGTCAGCCTGATGCCACACTTTCCCAATCTTCTTTCCTCCAAGGTAAGGCTCGTAGATATAGAAGCCAGTCTCAAGATAGATTGCAAACTATGGGGACTTGCAGCCCTGCCCAGCATGTCCCAAGTCTCTACATCCTCCACATCCTTTCACTAGAAGGAGACTGCCATGCTGGAGTGTGTTTGGAAGCCAATTCATGAGCTGGCAGAGCTGCTAATGGCCTGCCTCTCTGGCTATGCAGCCAAATCAGAGAGCTTGCTAGTCTGTCTAAGGCCTGTGGAAGCCAGAAGAAAGCATCTGATCCGCTGCTGCTGCTGCTGGAGCTACAGGTGGCTGTAAGCCATATGCAGGTGCTGGGAACCAAACCCAGATCCTGAGAGAGAGAGAGAGAGAGAGAGAGAGAGAGAGAGAGAGAGAGAGAGAGAGAGAGAGAGAGAGAGAGAGCACGTGCTCAGAACCACAGAGTCATCTCCAGCCCCAGGACATGGTTTTGAAATCTTCTTTTCAGGAAGCTTGTCATTTTGCCTGACCGCCGATTGAACTTGGCAATGAGGCAAAACCTAGTTCCTCCTTTTGACAGTTGATCTTGACTGTTGAGATGACGTCACACCCGAGGCTCACCTCAGGGGCAGGTTTGCGAGGGCCTTCTCTAGATTGGGTTGAGATGGGAGGGCACCAGTCCGTGAGCTGGGGTTCTGAAAACCACGGAGGAGAGATAATTAGCTCCTAACATCTCTTCTCGCCCTCTAAATTCCCCCTCTGAAGAATATGAAGCAGAGACGCTCTGAGCATGAGAGACAGTTCCCCTGTAGATTGAGGGCTCCAAAGCCAGCTCTACACCCCCACAGGAGCATGTATGCTGAAACAGGAGGTTATGAGTACCTACCTTACTAACCCACTGCCGAAAGACAAGACACTAATACTGACAGCGACAGTCATCTAAGGAGTTGGCCCAGCCATGTGACCCCTCAAATGTCACCCTGCTCAACAAGCTTCACCCATACAGCCTTATTTCCAAACAGATTTTCAACATTCCACCCTTCACAAGGGCAAAGGGTTGCCAAAACATGGTAAAGGGTGCTGAAAAGAACGAAACGGGTCTGTCAATTATCAGTTAATTATAATATGCCTGAATATTTCTTATTATCAATGTTACTATGTTTGAACACTGCCGATTACCCATGTTAATTATAATATGTCAGCCATGTGCAAGCCTGAAGTACTAAGCTAAGATTTCAAATCCATTCCAGGAAGAAGGTGTTCTCAGGGCTGGAGAGATGGCTCAGAGGTTAAGAGCACTGGCTGCTCTTCCAAAGGTCCTGAGTTCAATTCCCAGCAAACCACATGGTGGCTCACAACCATCTATAATGAGATCTCTTCTGGCAGGCAGGCACACATGCAGGCAGAACACTATATACATAATAAATGGTGCCATCACAGTGGACCAGGAGCCCTTACCCCAAATATTAGTGAAGACAGACACGCCCACAGGCCATTCTGGTCCAGGCAAGCCTTCTATTGAGCCTCCTTCTCAAGTCACACCAGGCTGTGTCAAGTTGACAGTTAAAGCTAACTCCCCAGCATGGCCCCTGAGCTGGTATTTCAGAGAACAGCTGTCCTTGGAGCCTAGTGGACAGTTCCTGGGTAACATGGACCAATTCCAGATCCTAAGGCCTCTCCTGCAGTCTTCAGACTATAGTATATATATCTGTCTCTTCTCCTTCCCTGGGAAAATTCAATCTTGCTGGGAAAGTCAACACTGTCAAGGACCCAGAAGTCAGTAATTCATCTTCAAAAGCAGAGTATAATACCTTTGGGTCATATCTTGAATGGGAGTGTCGTTGTGAAGTCCCATTGAAAGGTTTTAACATTCGTCCCATAAGGATGGTCTCTGACCCCGCCACTTGAATGCAGGATGGATGAGTCTGTCCACTCAGTCCCTGGACCAGACAACCGCCCTGAGACTCTGGGACAGCCTCCTGCAAGTACTTTGGTTGACAGAGTTAAACCTGGCCTGCCTCCAAGGAATGTTCGTTCTGGGAAAATCATCCAGGAACACCTGCTGTATGAGTGTAGGCACTCCAAACCCTCCCAAACAGCTTTCACCAGATGTGCTTGCCGAGTAACGTCAGTGGGTACCACAGAGTGGGATGGCCAAGCTGAGTCCTACCAAGCACTGACCATGAAATGTGGGGTGAGGTACAACAGTGGCTTCTGAAGTCTCTGAAGTTTGGGGGTAATTTTTTTTACCCCATAATAGAAAACTGAGCCTGATGGCTTGGGCCAGCACACACACACACACACACACACGTACGTACACACACACACACAGACACACACACACGCGCGCGCGCATGCCTTCCTGGCCAGAGCATTCGTGTTGATGTGTCAGGGGCAGAATTTTCAGAGAGATATCATTTCTTACTTGTGTGAGAAAAGTCACTTAGATGGCAAGGTACATAAAGAGCTGAACTGGAGGAAAGAAGCTCTAATGTTGACCCAAAAAGAAAAAGAAGGTTTTGCTGTTTGGCAGAGTCCCTAAAAGAGGAGGTAAAGAGGAAGGAGGTTCAAGGAAGACGGCTACCCCATGGCCCAAAGCAAGCTGGGGAGGAAAGGGTTCATTTGGCTTACACTTCCACATTGCTGTTCATCATCAAAGTAACTCAGGACAGGAACTCAAACATGGCAGGAACCTGGAGGCAGGAGCTGATGCAGAGGTCACGGAGGAGTGCTGCTTGCTGGCTTGCTCCTCATGGCTTGCTCAGCCTGCTTTCCTATCGAACCCAGGACCACCATCAGCTCAGGGGTGGCACTACCCATGGTAAGCTGGGCCCTCTGCCCTTGATCACTAATAGAGAAAATGCCTTATAGGACTGTCTACAACCTGATCTTATGGAGGCATTTTTCTTAACTGAGGTTTCCTCCTCTCAGATGGCTTTAGCTTGTGTCAAGCAGACATACAACTATCCAGCACAGACACCTTGCTGTTGCCGAGCTAAGACACCTCGAAACAAGTAACTTGGAGAAGGAAGGATTTGTTACTGTTCACAGTCTGAAATACAGTCTATTGTGGCGGGGAAGTCAGGCCTACAGGAGCTGGAGGCACCTGTTCACATTGTATACAGCATAAAAGAACAACAACCTACCTGGGCTCGGCTCAGGCTCCCCTTTTACACAGCGTCCTGATTCTAGCCAAGGGGATGCTGTCGCTCATGATGGGCACACCTTCCCACCTCAGATAGTTCTCAGGTGTGCCCAGAGAGCCTATCTCATTACATTGGTGGCTGAGATGAACAATCACCGAAGAGTGCTGGGAAGAGGCAAAAGGACATGGGCCCCAAGAGCCTTTGTGTGCTTCTGGGGTGCCCAACCCTCTAGGCCTCTCTACTTGAGTCAGACAAGAAGCGATGTCTTCATTTGTAGGAAAACCCACCCAGGGCTGAGAGTAACCGCCAGGCGCCCTTCAGAGCTCTTCTGCCCTCTGTAGGCAAAACAGGAAAGGAAGTTCAGGTTTCCAGGAAAACCAAGGCTTGAAGATAACCAGAAATTGGTCAGGGTGATTCAACCATTTGAGGGCGGAGTTGCTGTGCTGAGGCTGTTGGATTCTAACTCCGGTCTTCTCTAACCACCTCAGGGAAGGAATGAGGGAGGGGAACCCAAGAGAAGAGTGGTGGCTCCTATGGAAGTTCAAAGCTGGTTTCAGGCAGGGTCGTAACTGGGTACCTTAATCACAAGGCAAGGAGGAAATTTAACCCAATGTGCTCTCTCTCTCTCTCTCTCTCTCTCTCTCTCTCTCTCTCTCTCTCTCTCTCTCTCTCTGTGTGTGTGTGTGTGTGTGTGTGTGTGTGTAAGAACCAACAACAACTTATGTGCCATGTTCTCTACTAGAGAAAGGTGGACTCTGAAGAAACCTCTAGAATCATGTGAGTACCAAGACCCAGGCAGCAGGACTCCACACATAGCCCTTTCCTCATCACTCATAACGGACAAGGATTATTACAAGCATCTTGGAAGGAAGAAGCCTAGATAGATTTCTAGCTTGGTACCCTCCTAGGACTGACAGCCACTTTCATGCTTGGATAATGCATGGAGTTGGGAAGTTGCAGATCACTCAGAAGAAACTGTGGGTGAGCCCAGGACTCGGGAGCAGTTCTTTATCCTTCACTCTAGCCACTCAGCCTAGGACCCACAGATGGGAGTTGAGGGGCTGCCACTTACACTTTGGGTTCAAGGGTCTTCTTGCCTCTCTAAAACTTGCTTTTCCCTCCCCTGCAAGCCAAGTAATTCAGATCTGTGGAGCTCCCAGATCATCCTACCTGTAGCTCAGGTGACGGACCTGAGTCATCAGAGGGACTTCAAGGGTCAGCGCACCCCGTGTTGTTTTGGAGACCATCAAAAGGGCCCTAGTTATAGGTGGCCATCTTTCTCAGAACATCCAAGGTTTTCTCATGCCCCCATTCCTACCCCAGACCTTAGAGCAGGCAGTTGGATCCAGCCTCTCTCTTCTGCCCCTCCTCAGCTTTTTTTTTTTTTTTTTTTTTGTCTCCATCTTGGCCAGCTGGCATCCACACCCCTTAGGATTCTGGGAAGAGCTGAGAGGAATGGAACAATGACCTAAAATTAGAACCCACAACAGAAGCTTGGAGGGCTGAGTCATGCATTGTTCTGCCACTCGCCAGGCTGCTAGTAACCGCAGTAATCACACTGGTTCTGGCCCCAAGGAGTGATGACATCGGGGTCACGGCCAAATGGGCCTCAGGGCAGAAGGGCTATGGAGTGGTAGCCTACAGGGTCTGGGTTTCTGGGTGTTGAAGATGGTGTCAGAACATCAAGATGTGAGACTTAGCTAGGTACCCTCCTCCATCCATCTTCCACCTCCCTGTGACTGACAGCGTGGCCCTCAGCACATCCCCAGAGTATTGCATGGGTGTACAAAGGTACAGTTTCATGGGAAATCGTGGTTGGTTTGGAGGACAAATCAGCCATGGTCATTGTTGCCTTAGAAACTGCTAAGCCTCTGGTCCTTCACTCAGAAGCCACCTGAATGCCAGTTTGCAGGAGAAAACTACTAATTCTCACAGGAACCCCTGGGAAGTAGGCTGCTTGCTTTTCCCTCAGAGTGATGCTCCCTCAGAAAGGACTTCCACCCAGACCTCCTGTCTGCTGCTTGTAGCCAGAAGACTTTAGTTAAGGAAAAAACTCAGGAGTGGAAGGAGGGTCCCTTGCTTGCAGCACCTCTAGCAACCCAGACCTGCAAGCAGGTCATCTCATGCTGGAGATGGTCTGGGGGAAAGGTGTGGCTTGCCTTTGTGAACACTGAGCTTTGCAGGGGTGGGGCAGAGGGGACAGCACCTACCACGGTGTTATCTCCATGCAGCTCAAGGCTCCCAAAGTCAGCAAGTTCCTCCCACAAGCCACTGTCCAAGCAACTGCTTTACTTCTAACTCCCCGTTTTCAGAGTGTTTGAAGCCAGAGGCTCGGAGAAGTCCTGACTTTCCAAGTGGCAGGTGGACAAAGGCCAGCTCAGAAACACGGGTGAGCGCTAAAACAGCCTGCTTTGGAGGGAGAACACTGGGCACACCAATCACAGTTTCTCAGGACAATGAACTTCGACCAGAAGGTCCCATGGGGCTTGGAAGGTGTGAGAGTTGACATTGTCAATTTGACAAAAAAGAGCATCACCAAACGTCGCCTTTAGGTGTGCTTGTGAGGGATTTTCTAGCCAGGTCAGCTGAGAAGGCCCATTCCAATGGTGGGCAGCACCACTCCATGGGCTCGGGGTGGAGACCACTATCCTATCCTATCCTGGGGGTGGACAGACCATCCTAGACAGACTGAAAAGGAGCCAGGGAGGAACACTAGCTTCCAACTCTCAGCTTCTTGATTATAGACACGAGATGACAAGCCACCTCAGGTCACCCTGCCGTCCCGACCCCACCATGATGGGCTGTGCTTCCCAGTCAGGAGCTGAACTAAAGCCTCGTTAAGTTGATCACAGCGGTGAGAAAGTAACTAACGGAGAAGGCTGGTAGGATGCGCAGAAGCCAGAAGCAGAGGCAGCACTGGGAGGGCTGTGGAGGGTTGCCTGCTGCCAGAGTCCGTTTTCACCATTGGCAGAGATGGGTGTAGGCCAGGCACAGGCTGGCAGTGTGAAGACAGGCTGGAAGGCTCAGAAGGAGAGAAGGACATATGTGCTGTCCCAAACCCTGCAGAGACAGACCAGAGCCTTTCCAGCTTAGCTTTCCCACTGTGTGCAGGTCTCTGGAGCAACCAATAACATTTGTATGTCAAGAGAATTGCTGCCTGGAAAGGCAGACTGCCTCAGTTGAATCAGGACGGTGAAAAAAGGGACAGAAGGAGGGACCATGTACTGGGAAAGTGGGGATGAGGCTAATGGAGCCCCCTGATCACAGTGGGAGACCTAAGAACCAAGACTAGAAACGGGGACTTCGGGAACTTCGGAAGGCTGGAGTTGGGTCCAAGGTGATAATCCACCTGCCTCTCCAAGATGACCTCTGCCCAAGACTCTGGGGGAGACATAAGGGGAGGAGCCTAGGGATGCAGGGCCTCACATGGAGGCTGTTCAGGCACTGAGCTGGAGTTCTCCGGGGTCCTGCCATATTGTGCCTCAACTTTCACACACAAGATCGCATGTCTGGATCTAGGGGGCAAGTGTGTCTACTAAACTGACTCTCTCAAAGGTCAAGAGCACGTCTTCCCTCGCAGCCCACAGTCAGTCTTTTGGCATTTCTAGAAGTTTCTAGCAGCTGGAAGAATTCTGCACAGCTGGAGACTGCTGGCACATGGCCGGGCTGAGGGAAAGGGTGGCTCAGGCATCCAGGCCTGGAGGAGAGTCAGGGCTCTCTGGAGCGGAGAAGGGAGGGCTCTGTTTAGACTGAAAGAAAATCATCAGAAAACCCAGAGCACCGGTTCCAGTTCAGGCCGGCTCACTGGTTTGTTCTCTTTTTAACACGCTGCCTTTGTTTATGAAGCCTGTTCATATATTTCCATGTGGGCTTGAGCAGATGAGCCGGTGCATTCCAGGCTCTGCTTTGCGGATCAACTCCTCTCCAACTCACGCACATTCCGCCCTGTCTGCCTGGCCCGGGAGTCCAGGGATGTGCAGTCTCCTGTCTGCCTGCTCCCTACACAGGCCCGGGATGGAGGGTGTCCTGTAGCGACAGAAGCCAGCGGCTTCCCACCAGGAGGAACACAGCTCAAACACTACATTTCCAGTGTGCCTACTCATGGATCAATGCATTTAAACTCTTTTTGGCAGCATCCACCATCGGAAGAATCAGAAACCCCACTCTGCAAATGAAGATGGGAATTTAGGCACTGTAAAAGCATGCCCAGATGGGCACAGTGGCACACACCTGTAATCCCAGCACTCAAGGAGGGAAGAGGAGGAGGCAAGCAGATCTCTGTGGGTTCAAGGCCAGCCTGGTCTATAAAGCAAGTCCAAGACAGCCAAGGCTACACAGAGAAAACCCTGTTTTGTAAAACACAAACAAACAAATAATAAATAAATAAATATATATATAAATAAATAAAAGGCATGCCCACAGTTGCTTTGCTGGCACACACAGGACTAGCACGTGAATGCAGGAACCTACCTAGGCACTCAAGTACTGGTCTTTATTACTGTCCACAGTAGAGATGTCTTCCCTTATGAGAGGATACCAAACGAGAGGTAGCAGAGGCCAGAATCTCCAGAGCTGGGTCACCCATCTTGATTATCCACAACTCTCTCTCTCTCAAGCAGATACCTATGAGACTAGAGTAGCCAAAGCTACGGAGGGCCACCTTCCTATACTCTTCAGCCAGGCACCTGTGGAAGTGTGGGGCTTTGATGCATCTCAGGCCCCAAGGGCAGAAGCCAAGTCTGGGGAGGATGTCATACCTACAGCAGACACCTTCTGGCAAGACCTCTGCCCTCAGGACTCCAGCAAACATGTGAGAGCTTGCTTGCCCCCTCACACACCACCTCCCTCTTACAGATGTATTTCCAGAGAAGGTCCCTGTTTGGACACAGGAAGGGATGGGAGGGAAGCCATCCTCATGGACAGAGATGCCAAGATCAGGGTGAGCAGGGAGGATTACCATCAGTAGCGAATGCTAAGGCACAGGCCAAAAACGTGGGAAGCAGGGCTGGGGCCCCAGTGGGTGGCCTCTTAGGAAGGTGGGGGAAGGAGTCAAGACCCTACAGATCTCCCTCCCCACACCACCCGGGAAAGACACCAGAAAGATATTTGTTGTTGTTGTGTCTTGGAAAGGAGGCATGTCATGACACATGTGTGGACATTAAAGCACAGTTTTGTGGAGACTGTTATCTCCTTTCATTTTAACCTGGGTCCTGGGATCAAACCCAGTCACCAGGCTTCACGGAAAGCACTTTACCCAATCACTGAGTCATCTTAGTCCCACTGCCTTTTGTAGGGGGTGAGTGTGTGTATGTGTGTGTGTGTGTGTGTGTGTGTGTGTGTGTGTGTGTGTGTCTGTGTGTGTGTGTGAATAGGTCCATGCCCTCACGCAGGTGTGGAAACCAGAGGCTGATATCAGAATATTTCTACTATTTCTCTCCCCCTTATGGTTTTTGAGATGGCCGCAAACTGAAGTTCATCATTTTTGTTAGACTGACTGGCCATCAAGGCCTCAGGAACCTCCTGTATCTGCCCCCTGGCACTGGGGTTATAAGTGTTCACCACCGTGCCTGACATTTTCATGGGCTCTAAGGATGCAAAATCTGGTCTTCCTGTTGCATAGTAAGCATTTACCCGCTGAGCCATCTCCCCAGCCCAGAAGCATCTTTCTGAGCTCTGCTGGGGGTTCGTCTCCTGAGGCCTTGGCTCCCAAGGCCTTGGTTCTCAACCCCACAGAACTCATATTGCCAGAGATATAAATACAAGTAGAGGGAGATGGGCCTGGCTGGGGCAGAAGTGCAGGGCCTGGCCACACAGAGCCAGGCCACCAACAGACCTTCAGTTCTGCATTCCCTTGACTGAGCACTGCTCCCTCCCTCCCACCCTCACAGGCCTCAACCAGAACTCAGACCAGACACCACAGCCCCCTGCCTCCTTTACTGGCCCCCAAAAGTTGCCCTAGCAGCTCAGCTGGCCAGTGACCCTTCTCCTTCTTCCTTCCCTGCCCCGACTGCCACATCCTCAGAAGTCCTAGGGGAAATGGTCCCTCCTGCTCCAATCTCCCTTCCACCTAGAGTCTGTTGACTTCTGCTACAACAGTATGGACAGGCCGCCATGAGCCTTCACATCCAGTGTCCCTGCCCTGCTCCTCCACTGCTCTGCTCAGAAGCTCCCAGTGGCCTGCTAAGTGGCCTCTGGCCACATCCTTGGCCATTCCAGGTCCATCAGGGCTCTTTCCCGAATGGCCTGGCACCCGTCAGCCTTGAGCCTCCTCTGTGCCCTCACCCTCTGACTACTTCTAGGGAGTTGGCTGCTTCCTGGAGCCCCAAACTAGACTTCCGTCTTCTTCCCCGCCAGGCCTGGGTCATCCAGCTAGCAGCCTGCTCCTAGCTTCCAGTACTATATGAGAAATTCCCAGTCCTCAGACTCTCTGACGCGAGCTTCCAATGGTCAACAGAGTGCCAACACCACGTGACAACTCTGAGCAACCACTCCACAGGATCCAAACCACGCTCAGGCTCCTTCCAGCGACTTTCTCTTTCCCCCGCAGCCCCTCAGCCCTACCATATACCCAGCGGTTCCCTTGGCTGCTCCTCCTCCCTCGCTTCTTAGGGTCAGTGGCACCATGGCTGGCCAAGTCAGGCCCTCCCTGCCTTGGCCTTCTCTGTCCTCTTCTTGTTGTGGGAACATCTCACTTCAAGGCATGTGTCTCTTCCTCTCAGGCCGCCGCCACCGCAGCAGCAGCAGCAGCCTCTATTGGACAGGATGCCCTGAGACGTCATTTACAGCATGCAAAGATTTAACCCAGGAGGATGCCACATACCAGGCATCTCTCTTGTGTGCACTCAGGCATGCTCAGGACCCGAGTCTCCTCCACTTTCTGTGCTTTCGTTTCCCTACCTGTGACTATAGTAAGACCAACTAGAAGCAGAGTCATCTACCCAAGGTGCTCATCTCGCTCGTAGCATATTGAGGCTGGGATGGAGGTATCGTGTGTACAGATAAAGCTGAGTCTCTAACATCCCACTGTATCTCGTGAGGATGGATTGGTACTGTGCAAGGTCGCTCTCTACTGCCAGGAGGCAGGGCCGCGAACCCAGGCCTAGTTAACTCAGCCTTGGTGATGTTGGGAGCTCAGATCAGCCTCACCTTGATTCACTGGGCATTCTGGGTAGTGCTCCAGACTATCTTGGCACCACACTCCCCCAAGGCAATGGAATGGAAGACATTTTCCTCCTCTGTGCCCCTTCCATACACAGGTATTTCTCAGACAACAGCAGTGTGGTAGGACGCTGCGATAGGGTGGAGGGAAGGTACATTCCCCATGTGTCCACACCAAGAGTCATCCAGTGTCATCTGGCCCCCATCTTTCTAGTCTGACCAGGTTGCTTTGACCTTTGACCCTGTTAATCACCAAGCCTTCTCAGTCCCGGGTCATTACCCTGATTTGATAAACACATATCATTGAAGGTTTGTCTCCATAGCTACTGCAGTCATTAACTGGGCCAAGGCATTCTGAAGAAATCTCTTTCCATCTGACCTGGATCTTTGCATCCAACTCCCTTTGGGTGCAGCCGTTCACCCTGGAGAGCTGGTGATGAGCAAAGCCATGCTTAGGTAACCTTAGGAGATCCAGGCCTGTGGGAGATGAAGGATGATACAGACTGACCTCAGAATACCCAGAGAGGCTCAGCATGGCCAAGGAGCTGTGTTCTCCTGGGTCAGAATCAGGTGCGCCTCCGCCCCTTAAGTTCTGACTCTGTCAGTCAGATGTGTCTGAAGGAGAGGGGACCAAGCCTAGAAGCCCACAGACTAGCACCTGGGCTATGGAAACAGGGCCTTGGGAACTTGTAGGCGGTGGGAAAACTGGAAATGCTCTGCACTGAGGGTGCCACCAGCTGTTATCATGAGCAATGACATGCCAGCGCGCTAGTAGAAAAACAGCAAATCACAGGAGTCTTCCCCAGCAGGGCTAGTCTGGAGACACTCAATGTGAGAGGAACACAGTGATGGATGTCTGTGAGCATTTCAGAAGGCCAGGGAGCCAAACAAGGAACATCTACGGAGTGGGGTTCACTTAGAAAAGAGGTACAGTGGACTAAGAAGGACAAGAGGCTGACCGACACCTGGGTGGACAGAAAACCCTGAAAGCAACCAGACACACAATAGGCCAGTAGCCCCACGGACTCCCCACATGAGGCGGGGCTCAAAGGAAGCCCTTGTCTATGGAACTGTTGGGTCCCAGAAGAACTTAAAGCATTACTTTTATATCGCCTCCCTGATCCTATAGCTCTCCCTAGCTGTGACTTATTTCTGATTCAAACTTCCTGTAAATGAACTCACACCCAGCCTCAGCTTTAGGGAGGAAGGAAGGAGGGTCAACTCATAGCTAAGCCATCACAGCTCACGGGTCTTCAGTGGACCCCACCAGGGTGACGCCAGAGACCTGCCCACACCCTGCCCTTTGCCCCCTCCTCCTACTGTGTGGCCCATTAGGAACGAACACGAAGGCTGAACACGAAGGCCGTTCATTGGGTCTGTTTCCAGTGCTGAGTGTTTTCCACTCTTCGGCTTCTCACACCATTTTTTTTTTTACCCACAAGGCCAAAGATTCTATGTGAATTTTATGCTTTCCACCACATTCCAGCTTCTTTCTGGGACTCTCTGTATATTTATTTATGGTATGCATATTGTGTGCTCGCGTGAACACATGCATGCAATAGCATCTGTGTGGCGGTAGAAGGACAGCTCATGAGGGATCGGTTCTCTTCTACTGTATGTGTCCCAGGGGCCTGAGTCATCTTGCCAGCATTTCTGTTGCTGCTATTAAAGATTGGATCTTTTTTAATTTAAAAAAAAAATGATATTAATTGCATTCATTCATTCATTTTGTGTGCACATATGTGGATATATGCATGTCATGGTGCACATATGGAAGTCAGAGGTCATCTTTCAGGACTGGTTATCCTTCAACCATGCGGTTCCTGGGGATTGAACTTTGGTTGTCCAGCTTGGGAGCAAGTACCTTTACCCACTAAGCCGTCTCACCAGGCCTTCTCTCAAGGTTTTAAATCTTTTTGTTTGTACGTGCGCATGTGTATGTGCCCATGTGTGTGGGTGCATGTATACACGTACGCAAGTATTTGTGGAGGGCAGAGATCAACTTCACATGTCCTTCCTCTGGACTCAGTCTACCTTGGTTTCCAAGACGGTTTCTCTCCTTTCCGTGGTACTCAGCATTTCACCTGAGTACCGGCCCCTGAGCCCCAGGGATCCACTTGTCCGTTACCCTAGCACATGCTGGCTGCAATGCCCAGCTTTTTAATGTTAGTTTGGGGACCTGAACTCACATCCTCCTACTTGTTCAGCAAGCACCTTACTCAAGGAGCCTTCTTACCAGCCTTTCTCTCTCCAGACCACCCTGAGCCAAGTGTGGTAATCCCAGCACTCGGGAGGCAGAAGCAGACAGAGCTCTGTGAGTTCGAGGCCAGCCTGGTCTACAAAGCAAGTCCAGGACAGTCAAGGCTACACAGAAAAACCCCGGCTGGAAAATCCGGACCATTCCTCCCCTAAGTTCCACAGACTTGTCAGCATAGATCTCCCCAGGCTTGCTGGGTAGTAGTACCCATGAGACTCCCCAACTGGTGTCAGAAAAGGTAGCAAGCACCCCAGGGCTGTGGCTGAGTCCCTCCTGAGTCATCAAAAGGGCACTGAAAGAGCTACACCTCTATATTAGCTGTGCCTCCTTCACCCCTGGAAAGGTTAGCTTCAGCCCCGGGGGAAGTGGGTGGAGTCTGTTTGCAGTAAAGGAAGGCTCCTGGGGGGTGGCAAGACTGAGCCAATTCCTCACGTATTTTGTAAGGTCAAGTCTGAACGCTTCAGCATCGGTGAGGAAATGACTACTGTGGCCTGCAGTTTCTCAACTTATCGCTATTCTGCCTTTTGAAACTGGTAATGATAAGATCCCGGAAAATTATTACACTTCAAAGGCCAGAGGGGAACCTTGGAGTGTGAGAGAAAGGGGGTAAACTCGGCTGTAAAGGGCTTGCTCATCCCTCAAGCTGAGTCATCCCTTACCCCCAAATGTGCTAGAGGTGTCTCTAGACCTTTGGAAGACCCATAAATGTCCTGGAAGGGCCATGTCCTTGGCAGCAGAAGTTTCATCCTCCCTGACCACTCAGTCCCTCCCTCCCTCCTTCCCACCCTCCCTTCCTCCTTCCCACCCTCCCTCCCTCCCTCCTTTCCTTCCCACCCTCCCTTCCTCCTCCACCCTCCTCCCTCCTTCCTTCCCACCCTCCCTCCTTCCTTCTCACCCTCCCTCCCTCCTTCCCACTCTCTGTCCCTCCCTCCCTCCCTCCTTCCCTGTCTTGAGCTCAAATGGACAAAAAGAATTTAGCCAGATAGAAAAGGGTTAAGGAGATTCTAAAAATCATTTGTCATTGATTAATATGTATTTAATTAACAGTAAGAATTTGACACAGTGCAGTCTAATTGTATCCTGCTGTCATTACTTAAGCTTAAAGTTGTTTTGTGTTCCTTTTGTAAGGAAAAAAAAAAACCTCAGTATTGCTCAATCAAAAACAAAGAAATGTATAGTCAGAGCACTCGAGCCCCACACTCTTCTTTCTGATTCCTAGAAGTCTGTTACAAATGCCACCATCAGCTTTTCTGAGAGGGGGTTTTATTTAACGGAAACTTCTTTCAGTTCCCTCTGACTCTCTGATCCATCCAGTGCTCTCTTCCTCTGCCTCACACCTCACTCTGTTCCCCTTCTTGGGCTTCACTGCACAGGGGATCCCCACTTCCTGCCCCTGCCTTCTCTTGACTGTGTCCTTACACAGGGAGACAGTGATGTCGCCCGCAGTCTCTCGGTGGTCATTCAGCCCAAGGCTTCCACCCCATGTTTCACCTTTGATTTCTTTCCCTGATCCTCCTCTGTTCGCTCCCATCTCTTCCCTTGAGTTTCCCTCACAACTCTTCCTCAGGCACCTCCTCCTGACTGTCCTTCAGGGACATCCTTCTTGTTCCCTACCATAGGTTCAGTGTCACCAACCAACTCATAACCCTTGAGCTCCAGATCCAAGTGCCCTCAGCACCACTAGACTAAAATGCAGCCCATAACCTCCCTGTTGTCACCTTTCCCACCTCCACTGTCCTGGTTCAGCTGCCAGGAGTCTAACCACGCAGCCAAACTGTGGGATGATGGGTAAGTGGGACATACTCTCCATGCCTTTCCTGTTTTCTTGTTCAGCTCATCTTTAACTCCTGAACTACCTCCTCCTTAGTGGCATCCAGACCAACTCACTCCAGTTTTCCCTGAGATAGCATCGGCCACCACCAAGCCCTGCGTGGTCTTCTGATCAGCCCTGCCAACCATCCCACCTCCTGCCCTCTCGTGTCTGATGATGTTTCTTCTTTGTAAAAAAAAATCCCATCACTTCCAGAAAGTGAGTTTCACTAGGCAGGCCTGCAGCCCTGAGTTTGAGGGTGTTCACCTCTGTACCACCCAACCTGCACCAGGACTTGGGACCTGTCCATACAGCCCACATTTTCTTTGACTCTTTAGCAGGCAGTGGTACTTGAAACCACCAGGCCTTATTCCAAAAGCTTTACAATTGTGTTGGGTTGGCCAAGGGCACATCAGGCTTTGGGAACAAATGAGACCAATCACTCTGTTCATGATAATAACCTGGATTTCTCTGTTCTGTGTCATGCAATCTCCATGACAAGCATATCTATCTGTCAGCCACATGCACACAATATTCCAGTTGCCACCTAGTGGTCCGCTGAGGACACAATATTACCTTCCCAGCATGCACTTCTCCCTCACCTACTGTGTACCAGCCAAGCAATCTAAATGGCCCCGATGCCCACCCCATCTTATCTATAAAGTGGATCCTGACTGCTATAAACCATTTTCAATCCCAGCGCTATTGGCTTCAGGACTAGTTGGGGGAGGTATAGGGCTGTCTTGTGTACTATGGGATGTTTAGCAGAATTGCTGGCCCTTAGCGACTAGATGCTCATCATATGTATGCTTACATTATGAGAGAATGTTTCAGTCATTGCCAAATGTCCCCTGGGTGCGGAATTATAGTGCAACTGGTCCAGATAATGTTGTAAATGCCATTCCCCTCCACAGACATTGGCCAGGCTTGGATATGTGGCCTAGATTGGTTTAATTTGAATAAAGGTGGAGGACTGTGTTCCATGTTTGATGTTTTTCCTTCTTACCTGCTCCATATGCCCACCTAGAACCTGGGAGTAGCCATCTTGCAAACGTAATTTTTGCCATTTGTAGGAAGAAGCAATCACCATGGTGACTAAAGGAAGAGATGGGGAAAAGCCCAGTGCTGAGTGAGGTTGGGAGACTTCTGGGTAGAGCTGTCCTCAGCTTGTCTCACAGCGGGACTTTCCACCCTCGGCCTCCCTGCTACTGGCACTATTGACGGTAGCCAAGGCCTCCACTGCCTTATCCTGAGCCAGATGCACCATAGGTAGAATGGGCCCAGAGCTCTTCCCCAAATGTGGTGCCTGTGTGGGACATTTCCCAGTGGACGGAGTCACTGACATCCAGCATTGTTCAAGACAATAGAGCTAACAGAGCATCCAGGGCCAAGAGAGAGCCTCCCTCTACTTTGTAATACTCATTGGGACAGGGTGTTGGAGACCACTGCCCTAGTTGAGATATTGTTCAGTTTGGGGCTGAGGAGGTGGCGCAGCGGACAAGTGCTTAACACACAAGAACGAGGACCTTAGTTTGGATTCACAGCGCCCACATGCAAACACGTGTATTCTTACATAGAGGATGGTGTGGGTAGAGAGAGACTGGTGGGACCCCAGAACTTTCTTTGCCACCAGGCTAGACAACTGGTGAACTATAGAGTCAACTAGAGAACTATGGAATCAAAACTTAAGGCGGGGTCAGATAGGTGAAGTCTCTTACTGTACAATTCTGATTACACACACACGCACGCACGCACGCACGCACGCACACACACACTGCTATCCAGAGTTTTAGTAAAACAATATTTTGAGTTTACCTTTCTTCCCCAGAGACAAGATATGAGTTCTTGGAACATGACCAAGATTGTATTTAAGTTGTGGTTTTTGTTTTTGTTTTTGTTTTTGTTTTATGACACTGTATGTTAGATCCCTTTAACCTCTCTCAAGTGCACATGCTAATCTCCAATCTGACAGCATAACCTTTTCCAGAAGGCTTCTCATGACACAGACAGCTTGGTTTACCAGAGTATCAGTAAAGAAACTGGTGTCACAGATAGCAAAACATTTTTACTATATAGAGAGTTAGTATACGTCACTAGGAAACCGTGAGCTAGTCTACCACAACAGTGAGCTTGTACTGGTGTGGGCTGCGGTGACCAGGGACACTTTTCCACTGTGGATGTTATACCAACAATGTAATGGCTCCGTATGTAAATTTAGACACGATCATCACTAACCCTTGAGTGTGCTGGCATCACCACTCCAGAGTTCTTTATTTAGTGTCATTTCTTGATGGACTGGATTCCATCACCAGGTAGTTTTTCCAGAAGGACTTATGAGTGCAATAGTCCCGGCATACTTCCGTGTTTGTGAGGGACTACTGCCATCACGCTTGAGTGACAGCTTGGCTGAGGGAAAACTTGTTGGGTAACACGCGTCTCTCAGCGCTCTGCAGACAGCACCTCACCATTTGCAACTGAGTGTCGCTGGGGACCTGCCAGAGCTGGCTGATGCTGTTTGCTTTCTTGCTCTATTCTTTTTTTTTTTTTTTTTTTTTTCTTAATTTATTTTTTGAAAAATTAATTAAATTCCCTTTAAATTTATTTTTTAAAAAAATTCCCTTTTCTCTCTCCAACCCCTCCCACATCCTTCCCCTAGAAAATCTCAAATTCATGACCTCTTTTTCTTACTGTTTTGGTTACTTATACGTACGTCAACAAAATGTGTAACCAACACCTGTTGAGTCTGTTTACCATAGCTTGTCCCTATATGGGTTCAGAGCTGACCGCTTGGTATTGGATACCCAGCTAAAGGGTCAGCCTTAGGAACACTAATTCTCTTGCGTTCAGCACTCCTTGGCTGCCCGTAGTTCTCTAAGGATGGGGTCCCTGAGCTTTCCTCACAGTCCTGTGCCTGGCTCTTGGTGCTGTACTTCTTCAGCACTTGTTTAGGCAGCCAGATGGCTGGGCTATCATGGAAAAGTTGCACCCCTCTGTGTAAGTAGAATGCAGCTAGAAAACCTTCCGGCCTCACAGAGGGATGATGGTGGATTCTCCGCTAAGACCCATGGCCTCACTAGTCCCAGGTGGTTGGCCAGGTGTCCAATATCAGGCATGACTTCCCTCCTGCTGAATGGACCAGAAGTCTAATCATATAGCTGTTGGTTACTGTCAATATGTGAGTGCCACTACTGCACCCTTAAGGCTGTTTCGCCGTGCTGATCGTGTTGTGGTTCACAGGCACCACAGACAGGCAGGAGTATTGGTTGCTTCCGTCCCTCAGCAGCTTGCACAGCACCTTTTGGGTGCTGTGAAGGCTAGACCTTAGTGAGGAAGCATTCAGGTCAGATCCAGCTTGGGTCCTGAAAGACATGGTGTCTTCAGCAATAGGAACTAGGAGGCTGATGCTGTGGCTTGTGACTGACTTATTCTCTGGCTGCTTGACCCCAGGAGTCATTCCATTTAATGACCTCCCAACTCTATCAGTAATATAACCATGTCCTTTCACACTCCCCTTGTAGAGCAGTTTTACTTTAAATTTTATTTATTTGGTTATTTATTTATTTATTCTATCTACTGTTGAAATAACAACTAGGTTTATGTTGGACTTTGTGTGTCCATGTGCCCACTTGTGGGTGACGGTGTGTGTATACATTGGGGTGGGGGGAGGTATACGCATGCATGGATGTGTCTGCACGTGAGGAACCTAAACATTAATTTTGGGTGCTGTTCCTCAGGCTCTGTGTGCCTTTTTTCTTTTCCTTTGAGACAGGGTCTCTTATTGGCCAGAACAGGTAGCATAGGTTGTTGCTGGCTAGTGAGCCCCATGGATCCCGTCCCCCTCCGCAGAACTGGGCTCATAGGCTGTGCCTCCATACCTGGCTTGTTCACATGGGCTCTGAGGACTGAACTGCAGCTCTTGTGTTTGCAGGGCAAGCACTTTACTGTCCGAGCCATCTCCCCACCACGTTGATGGTTTATTTTTATCTCTTTTGGCCATTGGTGGCTTACATTTTACTGTTTTTTTTTTTTCTTCTCCCTTTCATCTTATCATTTGTGCCAGATTTCCCCCTGGCAGCTGCTATGCACCTTACTCTACTTGCGAAAGTCTACTCCACTCTTGAGACTGCCAACAAGGCTTGAGTCTTTACTTAGTCCATTTACCTTCTTCTTCTTTCTAGGCTCTACATCCCTCCTCGCTCCATCTCTCTCCCTCCTTCCCTCCCTCTCTCCCTCCTTCCATCCCTCCACCCCATCCCTCTTTCTTTTCTGAGATAAAGTCTCATGTACCCCAGGCTGGCCTCCAACTTGCTTTATGGCTGAGGCTGGCCTTGAACTCCTGACCCTCCTACTTCTATGTGTTAGGATTATTTGCATGCACTACCATCCTGGCTTTCTAGTCTCTTCCTGTTGCCAAGTTAATCTCTCCCATCTATCCTGCCAGCTCTTCCCCCTCACTCTTTGGAGTTCATGTTCTCATGCATTCCTTTGAGGTGATGGACAGATATTTTTCTGAAATGTCTGTCTGCCTCCTAAAGTGTGTCTTTCACTGACATCCACCTGTCATCGGTCTCCTTTCTCTGTTGAAATAGTTTGCATGGTGGCTCCTCTCTGTTTCTTACTCATCTTTCAGTGGAGAAAGTTCTGCCTCGAGGCGGAACCTCTCGTAAGATTCAGGGGGCCAGCGAGGTGGCTCAGTGGGTGAAGGCAGTTGGGGTGGCTCAGTGGGTGAAGGCGGTCGGGTGGCTCAGTGGGGGAACACAGTCAGGGTAGCTCAGTGGGGGAAGATGGTCAGGGTGACTCAGTGGGGGAAGGCGGTCGGAGTGGCTCAGTGGGTGAAGGTGGTTGGGGTGGCTCAGTGGGTGAAGGCGGTGAGGGTGGCTCAGTGGGGGAAGATGGTCAGGGTGGCTCAGTGGGGGAAGACAGTCAGGGTGGCTCAGTGGGTGAAGGCAGTCAGGGTGGCTCAGTGGGTGTAGGCGGTCGGGGTGGCTCAGTGGGTAAAGGCAGTCAGGGTGGCTCAGTGGGTGAAGGCGTTCGGGGTGGCTCAGTGGGTGAAGGCAGTTGGGGTGGCTCAGTGGGTAAAGGCAGATGGGGTGTCTCAGTGGGTAAAGGCAGTCGGGGTGTCTCAGTGGGTAAAGACAGTTGGGGTGGCTCAGTGGGTAAAGGCAATTACTGCCAAGTCTGATGGCCTGAATTCCATCTGTGGAACCCACAAGCTGAAAGGAAAGAATCAGTTCCTTCAAATTGTCCTCTGAACACACACACATACACAAGTACACACAAATAAGATCATAAAAAAAAAAGATTTATAAGGATCCAGGGATGGTAGGTGAGGGCTGCTGAGAGCATCAATGGAGCCATCGCTCTAGAATTTTCTTTCTCACCAAAAGTCCCATGATACTGGTCAGGAGCAAAGGGCTCCTGCGGTGCTCCGACTCCCCACATCGTCAGCGCTGAAAACCAGCATGCTCTTTCCTTCAGTCTTCTTGAACTTCAAGGGTCTTACATTTCCCCCTTTATCTCAGAAATCAGCTTTCTTGGGGGGAGGCGGCGTATGTATAATTTAGACACATTAAAAATTATGTCTTCTAAATGTAGCTTGAGAAGTTATATAACTCTACACAACCATTAACCCACGTTCACCTTGAAGACAGGAAGTGTTTCAGTATCCCTAAAAACGTCCCCCTGTGGTGTTTTCGCACCAGTGTCCTTTCATCTGGTGCCCCTCCCCCACCACTCAGACACCACAAACACACACACACACACACACACACACACACACACACACACACACACACACACACACACCACACACGCTTTCTGTCAATATAAAGGATTGTAAATGGGATCGCAAAGGGCCTGCTCTGTGCTGAGGCTCCTTCAGGAAGCTCCAGGCTTACCCTCCTCCTGGATCCCGCTTGCTGCAGCTGAGCAGCGCAGAGCACCCCTCGCTTTCTTGGCCCACTTGTCAGTTGCTGGGCATTTGGGTTGTTTCTTGTTTGGGCCAGTTAGGAATATAGTGGCTGTGAGAACTCGCTTGGAAGCATCTGCACGGAGACACTGACTAGTTTCCTCTTGGGTTCCCTGCTGGGCGCTGGGTTAGAAGTGACACTCTGCTGCACACAGTGGGTGTCCGTTTTTCTGGATCCTTGTCCTCAGCAGGTGCTCAGCATATCTAGGCCTTTAAAACTCAATCTGGCAGGTGTGGTTGTAGTCTGCACTTCACTGAGAGACAGTGGCAAAGGCACCCGGTCCCTGTTTTATTCGGCAGTGATGGGTCCTTTGGGTACAATTATCTCTTCAAACGTGTTGTGTTTTAAGGTTTATTTTTATTGATGTGGGTGTGTATGCGCACACGTGTGTGTGGTGCCCACAGAGACCAGAGGGTGGCATTGGATGCCCTGGACCTGGAGTCATGGGTAGCTGTGGGCTGCCTGATGTGGGTGCTGGGTACCAGAACTTAGTCTTTCCTTCACAGGAGTAGTGTGTATTCTTAGGAATTTAACTGCCACTGCTGCCCGTATTTCACTCCTCTTTAATACTGGGATGTTTATCTTATTATTGGCCTATAAGAGCTCTTTGATTATTCTAGGTACAAATATTTGGTGCTCCCTAGCCAGCCATGCTAAGCTACTTGGCAAGATCCAGGCTAGAGAGAGAATCTTTCAAAAGAAAAAATCCAGTGTCTGAGGAAAGACACCTGGGGTTGTCCTCTAGCCTACACACACACACACACACACACACACACAGAGAGAGAGAGAGAGAGAGAGAGAGAGAGAGAGAGAGAGAGAGAGAGAGAGAGATGGGTGCACCTAAACCCACACTTACACACATACATAGGCAAAAAGAAAAAAAATTGTAAATTTGACAGAATTAGCCAGTCGTGGTCATGGGTGCATGCCTTCAATCCCAGCACTAGGGAGGGGCATCCAGGGCAGGTAGATCTTTGTGAGTTCCAGGACAGCATGATCTACATAGCAAGCTCCAGGCCAGCCAGTACTACCGAGTGAGGCCTTGTCAGAGAGAGAGAGAGAGAGAGAGAGAGAGAATTGACAGAGTGGGCTATTGATTAATGGTGAGATTTAAAGAAAAAGAAAGGGGGGCTGGGAATCAGTGGCAGAAGGTTTGCCTAGTACTTGTACAAAGCCCCAAAGCCCTGGGTTCATAAGATGGATGCGATGGCTCACATCCGTAATCGTAGCACTGGGGAGAGACAGGTAGGAGAATTAGAAATTCAAGGACATTCTTGGCTACAGGGTGAGTTCAAGGCCATTTTGGGCTACCTAGCAAGTTCAAGGTGACCCTGGGCTACAGAGTGAGGCACTAAAAAAAAAAAAAAATCAAAAACAAAAACAAACAAACAAACAAACACTGTGAGTGATGGAGGAATTTCCGAAGCCTCCCAAAGCCTCCCAAAGAGATGTGGGCAGAAGGGGGCAACTTTACGACACTGCATAAAAAGCCCACATGGGTAGGGAGATGACACGGTGGCCAAGCACCGGCAAGTTGCTAGCTCCTCTCCCTGCTGCTATGATAAAATACTCTGACACAAGCAACTTAGTGGAGAGCTGGCTCCTTCGGCTCCCAGTTCAGTTACACTGCTCCGTCATCCTTAAAGGGGCGTTTTGCCTGCATCCATGTCAAGGAGCACCACGGAGCCACCACAGTGAGCTCAGCCCACCCTCTCCTCTTTGTTCTTTCTTCACAGGCCCCTCCACATGTCAATCTAATCCAGACAGCCCCCCAACTCACAGCCCCGCCCTGGGAGATCCCAGACCCTGCCAAGGGAACAGTCAAAATCTCTTTTACACTTGCTTTGTATTTATGTGTTGGAGTCGCATGCCAGCAAGCGGATGCCTTGCTGGCGACAGTTCTTATCTTTACACCTTCTGCGTCCTGAGCCATCTCACCCATCCCTAGACCTTATATAGTGATTGTCACTTCCCCAAGATTCTGAATGACTTCTGCAATTGATAATCACTCTCACGCACATTTGGATCTGGTCCTGCTTTTTGAAACCTTCTTCCCTGTAAGTCCGTGTGTGTGTGTGTGTGTGTGTGTGTGTGTGTGTGTGTGTGTGTGTGTGTGTGTGTGTGTGTTTGAGGGGGAGGAGCTTTAACTATGTTCGTTCTCCGTAGAACAAGCCTGTTTCCCTCCTGCTCAAAACTGTCCTCTCTACACAACTGCTCTTCCAGGGAAACGCACAGCAATTTTGTCACAATGTTCTTAACAAAAATCTCATTCACATAGTCTGTCTGCCCCCCCTAGCCCTCTGCCCCCTCCCACTGTCTCTCTCTGTCTCTTTCTACCCCCCACATGAGGGTGTGGAGGGGGAGGTGGGTGGAGGCCAGAGGTCAACCTTGGGCATCTTCCTCTTGGTTTTTCAACAGGGTCTGTCACTGAGCCCACCTCTTCGGATCCACTGGACACACACCCAGCCAGCCTTCACTCATCTCCACGCCCATAGCCATACCCGTGCCCACACCAGTGCCAGGGTTGTGGGTAGGCACTCTCTCCTGACTTTTCTGTGCTTTCCAGAGATCTGCACTCAGGGCCTCATACGTGTGCAGCAGTCTGTCTGCTGAGCCATCTTCCCAGCCCCATAACCTGTTTGCTTTTCTTCTGTAAGTTTTGTTTGGAGTTCTGCAAAGTCCTTTCCTTTTCTCTACATAAATCTCATATACTTCTTGTTACGATTTATTCCCATAAATTCCATTGTGGCAGTGACTGCAATATATTTCTGCGGTGTGCTCTAACAGTTGCTCACTGTCAAAGGAAAGGTGTTGGGTTTTATGGCCGTATGCCTCAGCTTCTCATTTGTTAGCTCTGTGACATTTCAGTTGATTTTCTCTTTCAGATGCTCAAATTAAAAAACCATATCCCCTGAAAATGACGGCAATAATATTGTCCCTTTGGGAATATTTATGGCCTTATTTTATCTTCTTCTTTAATTGCTTTGTTAAGCTTGCAGTGCTCGCGTGTGGGGGCACCTTTGTCTGGGCTGTACTGCGGCTTCTCTGCCTGGAGAGTCGTTCATCTCTGCGGTGTGAAAGGAGCATCCTTCTCAGCTGCTGTTTACAGAAGCATCGCTAGGGATGAGTGACCATGCCACAGAAGGTCCTAAAACGCCGACCAACAAGTCTGGCTTTGTGCCTAGGGTCAAGACGTTTTTCTTCTTACTGTTGTTGCTGTTCAAATTAGTCTTCATGAATCTCTAGCTAAGAGATACTTTCCAAATGTGTGTGTGAGCGCGTGCGTGGGTGTGTGTGCATTTGGTGGTGGTGGTGGTGGTGTCTGTGTGTCTGTCTGCACATGATATGGAGGCCAAAGGTCAACAGTGGGTATCTTCCTCCTTTCTTTTCTACCTTACTCTTTAAGATAGTGTCTCTCACAGAGCCCAGCACCCATAGATTTGGCCAAGCTGGTTGGCCAGTCAGTGAGTCCCAGGGAACCTCCTGTCTCTGGCCCCTGAGTATTAGGGTTATGGGCACACTTTACCCACCAATATTTCCTCGGCCCCACTTTCCAAGTTTTCAAATAGAGACTATGAATGGTGGTCCCCCATAGGGAAGTGAAAAGGGGCAGGATTTATTCTCAGACACGGGGAGATGGTTCAGCACCAAGGTGGGTGGAGGCAGGAGGATTGGGCAGCCTTGCTGGCTGCCAGCTTAGGGGGAAAAAAGCCCTCCAGATTCATGGAGAGATGCTGATTCAACAGCAGGAAGCTGGAGCACCATCGAGGAGGACACTAGATACCCGCCTCTAGCCTTTGCACACCACAGAAGCACGCTCCTAGACACTCATATGCACATACACACACCATACCATGACACACACACACACCACACCACACCACACACATATACCACACTGCACTATACCATACACACAGACACAAACACATAGACACATAAATAAATAAATAAATAAATAAATAAATAAATAAATAAGTAAATGAATAACTGGTAAACTCAGGCAGTTTTCCGAATCTGAGGTCTCCCTGTGACAGAGCTGATGCACCCACGTTGAGCCACAAACATACTTGTTCACAGTGCGCAGTGCCCTCTGAACTCAGCATTTCCCTGGCTGTGCCTGGGA
Source organism: Acomys russatus (assembly GCF_903995435.1). Taxonomy (NCBI): domain Eukaryota; kingdom Metazoa; phylum Chordata; class Mammalia; order Rodentia; family Muridae; genus Acomys; species Acomys russatus. Next base: position 13,434,416 of record NC_067149.1, read on the forward strand.
CCTGGCATTTTGGAACACATGGCCAGAGTCAGTTTTCCAGTCCTCTGTGTCTGTCTCTGTTGTGGGACTGGCTTCTCCTGCCCGTCTGGCTGACTTCGGCACTGGACGTGGTTTCTTTGTCCGGGGCTGGTCAGAACTGCTCTCTCTACACTGGCCTCACCCTGTGTCCACAGCACAAAGGCGTCCGTCCCTACAGCCTTCAAACCTCTCTGAAACCGTCTGGGTTAATTTTTTTTTCACCACTTTTCCAGCCTTCTCTCTGATTATTAGTCGACCACTCCTCTAGCCTAAGTTAGTCGTTTATATCTCCTAGAAAAATCTCCACTTCATTGGGATTTTCAGGTTTATTGGCAGAGAGATGAAAGCCATTTCAGTGTTTTGTTTTGTTTTTTATTTTTTATTATTTTTTATTTTTTTTATTTTACTCACTCCCATTTCTCATTTCACATGCTCATATTTTCTCTCCCCCTTGATCGGGGTTGTTGATGCCTCCTGAAATTCATTGGTCCTCCTGAAGAGCCAGGCCCCGCTTTTATTCATCAATTCACGTTCTATTTTCTAACCCATTAGTTTCATTGTCTGCTGCTCTCATTTCCCTGGGTGGCAGTCGCCGTTTGCTTCCTCCTCGCTTTCTCTCTGGAAAAAAAAAAAGTGTTTGGCTCATTTATTTTCCTTGTTGCCCTCACTATTTGTCACTCTGTTCTGGACAGCCGTCACCAAGTCAGCACCATGCACAGCTCTTAGGCATGGGAATCACTTAGTGAAGGCTTCTAACTTTCCAGGTAGCTTTGAATTTCCCATTTTCTTGAGTTCTGGCTAGAAACGGTACACCACCGTCCCATGTGATATCCCAGAGGTCGCTGATGACATCTCTGTGACCTCGCACAAGCACAGTTTCTGAGTTTGTCCTCAGCAGTGACTATGGAAAACTTGCTTTTTCAGATGGCCTCTGAGAGCCAAAAGTGCATGCGCGAGCGCACATGTCTGCATGAGTCCAACTGTGTGTGCTCTAGCGCAGTCATGGCGCATGTGCGTGTGCATGTGTACATGCATGTGCGAGTGTGTGCGTGTGTGAGTATGTGCATGCGCGCGCACACACACACACACACACACATGCACACGTGAGAGTGTAGGCTGTTTCCTATTTAACTCTGAGGGCAACACATCACAACCATAGAACCGCAGTCTGCCACTCTTGGGAACCAGCCTTGTGCCCTCCCTCTACCCTTCTGTTTCCTCCCCACCTTCCCCTCTCCTTCCTTTGGAGTTGGAATCACTTGGGAGACACACCTCTGGGCATGTGAGGAAGTTGATGGAAAGGCTTAAGAGGTCTGGGAAGATTACCTTGATTGTGGGTGAGTAGCGCCAACCCATGGGCTGATGTTCATGACTGAATATGGCGGGGGGGCGGGGCGGAGAGAAAGCTGGGCACCAGCAGCCCTTGCTGCCTGATTCCTGGCCTGATGAGGTATATGAGGTCTCAGCCCTGTACTCTATCCACTGCAAGCCGCCCTATCCTGTCCCGCCCTAACAGACAGAACCCTCTCAGATCCCGGGTGGGGAGGCAAAGTCAGCCTTCTTCCCAAACTTACTTGGCTGTGAGGAAGGCAGAGGAACCCACACTGTTGTCTGTAGAAGCAGGCAGCTTGGATAGACAGTGGGAATGAGCTTTCGGGAGCCCCCACACCTCTTGTGCAGTAAGTTCCAAGTCTTTCTCAGGTCACTGAACAGGAAGGATGCCAAGGATTTCATCAGGAACCCCTTTGCCCTTCCCACTGTCTCGGAATAAAATCGGTCAGATGGGGGCATTGTATAGGTGGTGGGTACTTACTTCCCTCAGCTCAGGAGGCCGAGAAGCCCAAGAGGCCAAGGTGCCAGCAGACGTGGCCCCAGCAAGGGCTCCTTGTCTGCTCTGTCCAGGTCTTGTTTTCGTGTGGCGGAAAGAGCAAGGGCTACTTGAGATTTCTTAGCCCATTTTTTTTTTGTAAGGCGCTCGCTCCGCTGACTGGCTATGCTGGAGGTCACCTCGTAGTAGCACTGTGCTGGGGACTGAGTGAACAGTTTTCCCCCCTGCAAGAAAAGCTGAGGCATTTCACTCCCACAGTGCTAAGGTTTATGTGGTGACAAGCCTTTGGCTTCCCCTGGGGCTTGAAGTTGAAACGGGCTTTTCTTTTCTCTCTCACTTTTAGGCAATAAGTCCCAAAGAACAACTGCATTCAATGACGACGTTTTACAGTCCTTATGATGACTACAGCTTCAAAGGTGGTTTTTCTTTTCTTCTTTATCTTTATGGGGGGGGTTGCACAGTGGACGCTTTACATGAGGGTCGTGCAGAGAGGACAGCTGGACAACTGTTGGCGATCGTCATTTTCTGTCTCTCATTGGTTGCTATTCGTCTACCTCTTTCTGCCCAGTAGGAACTGTGATCTGTAACCCCTGCCAAGGTCGGGACCCAGTAGAGGAGAGAGAGAGATTGTCACCTGAGGTCTCATAGGGCTTTGCTTTGCTGAACACAGGTGAGAGTTTGTGGGCCTGTAGCGGCCATGTGGAGAACGCCAGGCTGCATCGGGCTGCACCAGGCAGCACTGGGCTGTGAAGGGAAGGCTACAACTTTCCCACAGCTCGCTGATCTCTTCCATCTTAACACTGGCTGTCACCAGCTCCCCCTCCCCATGTGTGCAAATGGGTATGTCCATCTGTATCCATTTCTTGTTCTTGTTCTTTTTCTTTCTTTCTTTCTTTTTTTTTTTTTTTTTTGAGACAGGGTTTCTCTGTGTAGCTTTGGCGGCCCTAGACTAGATTTGTAGACCAGGCCAGCCTTAAATTCACAAAGATCCGCCTGGCCTCCCAAGTGCTGGGATTAAAGGCATGTGCCACCACACCTGACTATTTAGTAGTAGTAGTAATAGGTGCAGCAGCAGCAGCATTTAGATTCCTGTCTGTATTCTAATGAGAGAGAAAGGAAGGGTGTGGATTTGGGTGGGTAAAGACGTAGGGAGGATCTGAAAGTAGGTGGGGGAGGGGAAACTATAATCAGAATATCTTCCTTTAGTGTAAGTTTGTTTGACAACTTTAATATTCCAGCTGAAGTAGAGATGTAAAAAATAAAATAAAATAAAATCTATTGTTGGGGGCCATTAAGATGGCTCAGAGGTGGCTTCAGGCAAGCCCAAGGATGCGAGTTCAATCCCCAGCAGGCCGATTGTCCTCTACTTCCACAGGAACACCATGGCACTTGTACACACATACACAGTAAATGAATGAATGTGTTTTTTAAAGGTCTGCTTCATGGGTCTGACATCTATGGAACAGTGCCTTGTCTCCAGGACAAATTACACAGGGCAGTTTCTCCGCCCTGTGGTGCATTGTGGCTGCATGTTCACACAAACCCCATATCCCCCAGAAAACACTTAAAACTTGGTTTTTAGAACTTAACTCCTTAGCATCTTCTGGCCTTCCCTCTGTTCTTGACATGGTGGGAAAGGTGACTTTTGCCCTGTGGCCTCTAGGGGATCAGAGATACCTCCAAGTTCCACCTATGCTGACACAGAAATTTCAGTGTGTCCCGACATCACCAAACGTCCCAGGCTATCAGAACAAAGAACTGAGGGAGAGGCGCACAGAGTGACAGTGAAATGGCTCAGGGGTGACGTGTGGGTTTGTGGGTCACCTGCTAAGTGCCTTTCCAGCAATGAGCAACGTCTTAGCGAAGGGTGCAGCAGGTGGGATGTGAGCAGAGCAAAAGCTGTCTGACTTAGCACTGGAGTCCTAACCAGTACTTGTAAAAATAAATAAGCAGGGCAAGGTAAGGGGCGGAAGGTGGTTTGCAGAGGCGCGAGCCAGCAGGGAAAGTCCCACCGCAGGGAGGCAGGGAAGCCTCTTTGAGAAGGTGATTTTTAAGCAGGAAATTTTAGTGCAGGTGAGTCAGAGAAACATGGGGTCAGGGTGGAGGGCTGGCAGCTGTAAGCCAAGAGGGAGCAGAGGCGAAGGCCCTGTGGTGAGCCTGTGCGTGGGCAGGGCAGGGGCAGAAGTGATGATTTGCAGCCTCCGGAGGCAACGCTCACTTTTGCTGCTAGTGTCACATCATGTTATGTGTCACTTCTTGATAGTTACCTTTTTAGTTACCTTTGTCTTCAAATACGGGGAGCCACAAGATTACATTTCCACCAAGATGAAGGGTTCCTAGGTTTCTTCTGTTCGTGACAGTTTTTTACTTCCTGGGTTTTTAATGATCGTTTAGGGTGTGTCTTTATAACAGATCAGTGTCTTGTTAATAAAAAAAAAATTAGCACCCTTCTTTCTTAATTGCTTTCTCCTTTTACTTATTTGTTTTACATTGTGTTGTGAGTGGTCTGCCTGCATGTATGTCTATAAACCATGTGTGGGCAGTGCCCTGGGAAGCAAGAACAAGGCACGGCATCCTATGGAGCTGGCGTTGCAGTCGGTTGACACCTGCTAGGTGAGTGCTCAGAACCAAACCTGGGTCCCCTGGATGAGCAGAAAGTGCTCTATGTCCCCAAGCGCCCTTCAACCCCATCCTGTACACTACTAATATTTTATGTCTACATTTTTTTGGTTTTTTTCATCTCTCTCTCTCTCTCTCTCTCTCATTCTCTTTCCCTTTTGCTGTTGTTGGTTTTGTTTTGAGACAAGAGCTAACTCACAGAGATCCACTTTCCTCTGCCTCTGCCATTGCCTGTGTCTCTGCCTCTCTGGCTCCCAAGTGCTGGGATTAAAGTGGTGTGCCACCACACCTATCTCGTTTAAGTTTTCTGACACGGGGTCTCAGGTAATGGAGCCTAGCTGTAAACTCGCTCTTTAGCCCCCAGATGACTCTGAACTCTGCTGTTTTTTTTTCTGCCTTCACCTTCTGACTGTTAGATTTGAACTCGGGACCTTGTGAAAGCACTCCACAAACTGAGCGGTACCTCGGTCCCCGGTTCTGTATTTTTTACACATGTGTGTCATTTTGTGCTCTGGCAAGCAGTGTGTGTGTGTGTGTGTGTGTGTGTGTGTGTGTGTGTAAAATATATATATATTTAAATTTTGTTCCACAGAAGTTTATATGTTTGTGTTCATCATACAATTGATACTCTTGGTGTCATTTCTAGAACGCTCCACGCTTTACATTTCCTTACTCGCTTTTGTGAATTTTCTTAGTTGTTTCCCCTGCTTCTCCACAGGGGTTTGTGAGTTCTGTAGCTGTGGAAGAGGGCACAGAACCTAAAACCAACAGTATCCTCTACACTCCGAGAATTAAGCAGCAAGTATGGAGCTGGGCAGATGGCTCAGTGATTAGGAGCACGTCTGCGGCTCACAGTGCACAGGAAGACACATAAACAAGATAGCGTATACATATTTAAACACATCTCAAGCACAGGAGGCAAGCAGTTCGGGACTCGTCTGTCTCTTACATTCTTCTCAGAATAATCACACGCCCGCAACCTGCACTTCTTTCCTTCAAGAGTTATTGATGCTGGTGTCTTGTTTCACAACTGAGGCTCTGAACAATGATTTAGACATTAGCCTTCTCCTCCGGCCTGGTTACTCACACCTCTGTGGTTGCCCCATCTCGTCAGTCCTGGACTCTTGCTTTACTCATTTCTTAGCTAACCTGTGGCTCTTTCAGGCCATTATTTTTCAGAAGTTTACATAAGTCTTTACATGCCCAAGAATGTCTCTTTCTTGACCTATATATGAGTGATGTCAGAGCTATGTGCAGGATCCTTTAGGCTTGTGTTGGTTACCCAAACAGGGCCAATGTTGATTCATGGTGAATTTTGTAATTGTGTAAAAGTCCTGGAGAAGCTAGGACTCTCAGAGAACACCTCTTCCTCTCCTGCTGGAAGCAGCGGCCCTCCCTCCTTGAACAAGAGATTTTGTAGTGCTCGGTGTTCAGGGTTCTCCCACGTCAGCTCCGATGCCTTTTAATTTTCTTCACATCAGAGAAGTTGTTTTCTGTGACTTCTTTTTGTTTGTTCTTGTTTATATGTGGTTTTATTTTATGTTTTGATTATACACATAGAAAATAATAGCCATGCATGGTGGTATATGCCTTTAACCCCAAGCACTCAGGAGGCAGAGGCAGGCAAATGGCTGAGTTTGAGGCCAGCCTGGTCTACATAGCAAGTTCCAGGCCAGCCATGGCTATATAGTGAGATTCTGTCTCAAAATTTAGAAAGAGGGAATGGGGATGTGTGAGATAGTAGCTATCTTAAAATAATCCTGTATTTGTATTGTATTTAATTATGTGGCCATGTGAACATAGGTGCACACAAGTGCAGACGCCCTAAGAGGCTAGAGGTGTCAGATCCCCAGGAGCTGGAGTTACAGTGGGTTTGAGCACATGAACTGGAGTCCTCGGCAAGACCAGTCAACACTCTGAAGTGCTGAGCCATCTCTCTGGCCCCTATAGAAGTATTTAAGTACAGTTTCAAATGGAAACTTTAAATGAGAAATTTAGGCCTCCATTGACATTTGACTTATAATGAGCTCAATAAATAAATGATTTGTTGGTTGAGTCCTCCCTTTCCTGTTCCCTCTCCTCCCCTCCCCCTCCTCCCCCTCCTCTTCCTCCCCCTCCTCCCCCTCCTCCTCCCTTTCCTGTTCCCCCCTCTCCCTCCTCCCTTCTTGTTCTCCCCCTCCTCCCCCTCCTCCTCCCTTTCCTGTTCCTCCTCCTCCCCCTCCCTCTCCTCTTCCTCTTCCCTCTCCCCTCCTCTCCCCTCCTCCCCCTCCTCTTCCCCCTCTTCCTCCTCCTTCCTATCCCCCTTCCTCCCTCCTCCTCCTCCTCTTCTCCTACCTATTCTTCCTCTTCCCCTTCCTCTTCCTCCTGCTTGCCCTTCTCCTCTCCTCTTGCCATTTTCTTTCTTTGCAGTACTGGGCCTCATGCAAACTCAGTGAGGGCTCTGTCCTGAGTGACACCTCACTCTCTATCCGTGCATATCGACACCGTAAGTATAACAGGGTGCCTGGCCCTGTCTCCTCTTTTTCCTCGGTCTCTACATCCCTGATATACAAACCTATTGCCCAGGTTCTCCACACTTTTCGTTTTTCTTGGAAAGCCTCAGATCCATTTTCCTATTCACTTGGTTTCCCGCTGTACACATCTTGCTTTTAAATGTTGCTGGTAGTAGATTTTCACATAAAAATGTTTCTAATTCAGGATATATAGTGTTTTCTTTCATTTCCTTCTCTCCTTTTGAACAGTCAGTCACTCTCTTGGGCAGCAGCCCATCAGGTGTGGGTAGGGAGGGGGGCAGTGTCTGTTACTCCTTGCATTCACTCTGTTGTGACCATCCTCCAAAATGTGTCCCCTCCTGGCATCCTTGCTGTGTGGCCTCCCTCTGGTGAACCAATGATGCTTCTAAATTGCAGTTATAGCCTACGGCTCCTGAGGATAGAAACTGCCTCCCACGTTCTCACTTAGAAAGCTACTAGGAGCTCTGAGGAGGCCCTGTGGCTGATCCCACACCCCGGAGAAGGCCCCTCTTCAAGGAAGGAATACGCTGCATAATATCAAGCCCCTTGGCTGGACCACCTTGTGGGGAAGGGGATCTTTCCGACCCCTACAGCCTTCTGGTGACAGCCAGCCCCAGCAGCTGGCTGGAAGACCTTGGCCCCACATGGTCTCCCAGGCCAGAGCTACCCCACTAGGCTCCCCCAAATTCCTGACCCAATAAAATTACAAAAGGACAGTGTCTGCTATCGGTTAGCTCACCACGTGCAGGGGACAAGGGAGCACAGACACAGCCTCCTCTTGGGCAAACCCGCCAACTGAGTAAATATCACTTTTCCTGTTTCCACGCCATTGACACTTTCACAGGTTCTGTCAGAGACAGAGCAAGCTTCACACGCTCTTTTCCTCTGGGGAGAGAGGAGGGGCAGAAGGGGCTCCCATGGCATCCATCACCCCCTTGCAGGCTTGGGCATCCAGGTCAGCAGAGAGAGAGGCTCCCGTGGCTTAGAAAGTCTGACTCTGAGCGCCTCGTCAAGGTGCGCAAGGGCTTTCCCACGGGAGTGGCGTTATCTGTGTGACGTGCAAGCAGGGGGTTTGTCAGAGATCCTCAGGGTCTCACCGGTGCCACACATTGCTGATGGTCCATGTCACCTGCTTCAGTCCTCTACTGGGCATGTGCACCAAGCAGCCAGGAGTGCGACGAAGACTCTGCAGTTCTCTGTCACTGAGCCCTCTAGCTCAGCAGACCACCGACTGGAGGTCTGCCCAGTCTTGGGAGCTACTGTTAAGCAGGAAGAAAAACCCAGAGAAAAATCTTGACTTTTGACTATGTAGTCACACCCGCCTCATGCAGACTCCATAACCTACTTCTGAGGAAACTGAATCCCTTGGGAGTTAAGTGGCCAGTGTGAAAAAGTACAGCTCACCCCCACTGTCTCTGGTCTTCAGATTCAGAGGGTGAGGATGGATCCCAGAGGATGGGTGCAAGATGGGGAGGGTCCCTGACAACGATGAGGACCCCACAGCAGAAGGCATATGTCGGGGACAATTCGAGGACCAATGGAACACATGCAGAGGCCAGGCTGAAAAGGTCACCCACAGAGGCTGCATCCAGCTCTAGAATTGGGGTGGGAGGTGCTGCTTCTGCAGGATGAGTGAGATCTAGGCACAGAGCTGAGGCCCAGTGAGTGCCATGGCCAACTACAGAAAAGGGGAGGCTTCATTGTTCTGCTGTGGAAAGTCACATCCAGATGAGGAGAGTGCCAGTATCGGGGGACCTGTGGGGAGCCTGGAGAACATTCTGGAAGGTGTTGTGCTCTTCCCAGGTAAGGCTCTGAAATGTTGAATTAAGGTCACAGTTGGACCCGCCCGGGATGCTGACTGCTTAATCTCTAGATAGAGTTTGGGAATATTCTAGCACCAGGTCTGTGAGTTCCAGATTCTGTACTGGTTTTCCCAAGGAAGGGAGGCAGTCTGCGCGGTCCCCCACCCACCCAACTTCATCCTCCCTCTGGGTGGGATGTTGGTGTGATGGCTGGTGCAAGGTGGACAGTTTGTGGCTGAGCCAAGCGAAAGGGAACGGGCAAGGACTGGCTTTTCTAAAACTGAATCCCTACTGTGGCGTCGTCTGATGCTCACCTAAACTGAGTCCAGTGTCCAGGAGACCAGGGCTGTTTCCTGCCCTGCATCCCAGAGAAAGGGAACTGTGCTTGGAAGGAGGGAGAAAGAAAGGAAGGTGTTGAGCTTGGCCTCCCATGCTGTGCTCCTAGGGTTCCTCGGAGGTCTAGCCTGGGTCTCTAGCTCGGTGGCAGGAAATTCTTAACCTTCGGCAAGGATGCCCCACCCGTGGGATGTTGGGAGATTGGTGGAGCATTGGAGTAGGGGAAGCAATAGGGAGATGCCCTGGATGACTGGGGCACCCAGGGCGGGCCACCCTCAGTGCCACCTTTTCCCAGCACTTTCACTGTGGGTCCATGGCCCGTCAGTCAGTGGCTGAGTCACCGACGCCCTGGGCTAGGGGCCGTCTGCCAGAAGCTTGACTCACTGTGGATGACTGGTTTGGCTAGCCTATGCCTCTCCCTGTCACAGCATGCTAAGGGTCTGCTGGAGCTCCCTTCTGGGGCACCACTGTCTTAGAAGCACCCCCTCCTAGAGAACCTCTCTCTCAGAAGCACCTTCCTCCTGGACAGTTCCTCTCCCACTTGGCCTGCACCTGGGCCTCAGACCATGACAACCCGTTCTACGGCAAGCATCTTCCTGTCTATCTCATTCCATCAAGAGCCAGTGTGTGCAAGGCCTGTACAGTAAAAATGAGAATTCATTACCTTCCTTCACAGTTGCCTAGATGTACCCCTCAGTCCCCCCAACCCATGCAGCACTCCAGCCTCTTCAACTCCTTAGGAAGATAGAAGCTATACCTTGGTCTGGCAAATGGTTCAAAAGAGGCATTTTTCCCAACACCCCCACGAAGCACCCCCATTGGTCCTGAGGTGACATTTTCTATTCATAAGCAGCACACACTTTTCAGGGAAAGGAAGTAACATGCCAGTCTGAGAGCGGGGCCTATGAATGAGGCCTGAAGCCAGAAGACAGAAAAGCAGATGCTGGGCCTCAGTCTCCAAGGAGAGCTCACCCTGTCCCTCAGAGGTGAGGTCCTCAGCCTTGGGTGTGGCGCCAAGAGCCACAGAGATCATTTCCTGGCCCCCAGCCGTTCCACACCCTGCTGCCATCATTTCTAAGGAGTGCTCAAAGTCAGCGCAGAGCAGCCCTGACCCCCCCAGGTCTTTTGTCAAACCTCCCCACCCTATATTCATGCTGCCAGTTGGCCCCTCAGGACACACCTTACACTTAGTCCTATGGTTGCAGCCCACACATGCCCTGACTTTTCTCTGCTCTCCTGCCACCCTTCCCAGCCTCCCAGGCATGGCTCCTGGCTTGCCATGCTAAGGTGCTGCAAGACACAGGATCACCCCAAGGCCAGGGGCCACCAAAAAGCCACACTGGGGAATGCTGACAATGACCCAGTATCCACTGTCTGGAGCTCCTTCCCTGAGGCCTTTCTCTGCTGCTCCTCCTTCAGGAAGATCAAGGGAAACTCATGCCCAATGGCTTCTTCAAAGATGGGGGACAGTGACAATGCCGCAGGCCCACTAGCAGACCCTGCACTGCCAGACTCTGCCGTCTCCAAGCCAGGAGAGGCCCCTCCACTCTTTCCAACCCCAGGAAACACCCCCAAAAGAGAGGCCACAGTGAAGGGATCCTGGGCACGTGACCTGGCACCCAGAGCCAGCTGTAAAAAAGGACGTTGGCACTGAGGACACTGGAAAATGAAGAATAAAAGATGACTCCAAGGATTAGTGAGATAGCTCCACCCACAATGTTTTTGTCATACTCAGGACTGGGTTGAAGTGCAACCCTTAGAATCCACATTTTAAGAGGTTTATAATCCCACATCTGAGGAGGCAGAGACAGGAGGATTCCTGGTTCTTGATGTCCAGCCAGCTCAACGTGCTTGAGGAGTTCCAGGCCAGTGAGAGACCTCATCTCAACAAGCAAGGTCCCCGCTACAGAGATGGCTCAGCCTTTAAGCCGACTTGCTGCTCTTTCGGAGAACTTAAATTTGGTTCCTAGCACCCAGATCAAGAGCCTCATAATGGCCTGTAACTCCAGCCTCAGGGAATATGATCTGCTTTTCTGGCTTCTGCTGATACTTGCACACTTGTACACACACACATACACACATACACACACACACACACACACACACACACACACACACACAAAAACAAACCAATAATGTCTTTAAAAAGAGGTGAGTTAAGCACAAAAGCCTTTAATCTTAGCACTCTGAAAGCAGAGGCAGGCAGATCTCTGTGCATTCAAGGCCAGCCTGGTCGACAGAGCGAATTCCAGGTCAGCCAGAGATAGATAGTGGGACCTTGTCTTACAAATACAAAATAAGGTCAGTAGTCCCTGAGGAGCCTCACTTGAGATTGACCTCTGACCCCTCCACACACACACAAGCATATACATCTGCACACATGTGCACACACATACGTGCACACTATCTCTCCCATTCTGCTGTTATGGCCCAAACCTAGAACCCCCTGCTGAATCACCTCAGAACTCCTTGGAGGGGCTGTCGAAGACAAAAACTCACCCCTCCATGCACTAAAGAAGCCCCCCGAAGCCACTCTGGAACCCGGGTTGAGACCCCTGTTCTCAGCCCTAGGCTCAGCATTCACTGTCCCTCAGCAATGTTTCCGCCCTGATATTGGCCCTCCCAGGGGTTCTGCTCTTGAGACAAGAGCTCTGTGTGACCCTGGGCCTGATGCCAACCAGGGCTTAGAGATGGCGGAGCGGGGGATGCCTGTGGGGTAGGTCATTCTGTGAGAACTGTGAAAGCTGTTGCCTGCCAACCACAGCATCTGCACAGGGACCTCAGACAGAGTATGGATCCTCATGGAGACACAGCTCCAGGCCAGATTGCTCACTCTTTCTTTCTTTCTTTCTTTCTTTCTTTCTTTCTTTCTTTCTTTCTTTTTTAAGCTGTATGCGTACATGCATACGTGCCTGAGTGTGTGTGATGCAACCAACCTGTGGTCACACATGTACAAAGATAAGCGTAGGCCTGGGGTGTGGTGTGTATTTCAGCTTCTTCAAGCGTGGACCCTGTTGTAATTTAAGAGTAAACACAAGGACAATAGCCACAACGCATGGTTGGAATCCAGAAGAGATGACGTCACCACGGGGGGCCGGTGGGGGGGAGCCCTTGCTTGGAAACTGTGGCCTTGCTCTTCACACAGTTGTACCCACCCTGGGTGAATCCTTAGCGGTATACTTCATTTCACACACACAGGGGTTGAAGAGATGGCCCAATGGGTAGAGAGACTTGCCACTAAGCATTATGACTTGAGCTCCATTCGTAGGAGGACCCGGCTACGTGGTGAGAGGAAAGAACTGACTCTTACAAATTGTCCTCTGACTCCCGTGCATATACTTACAAAGTACAAGCTAAGGGAATTGAAATCACACGTGTGTGTGTATGTGTGTGTGTGTGTGTGTTAAAGCTTCGATTCCCCATCACCACTAAAAATGTCCTATTTATACATATATATGTAAAAGTGTATGCACGTGTGGTCCCTATGACTGAGCCTTCTTCTCCTCGGGCTCCTCTGCCATCCCGCTTCCACCACACCACCAGGAGTTGCTCACAGCGCTGCCTGCTCTAAATCTTGAAGAAAATGCAAAGATGAGCCCTGGCCCCGGAGTACACACCTGCGCAGTCCCTCCCCTAGGGTGTGAGAGGAACTCCCAGATGGAAACCACTTTGCTGGTGAGGATAGATGTTCTCTATAATAAAATAAAATAAAATAAAAAAAGAAGTAAGGTCACTAACCTGTTGAATTTAGGTTAAGCTTTTCCCATGGGAGAGGGGTAGGAAGAAGGGAAGGTGGAAGGTGGAAGGAAAGGAGAAGAAAAGGAAGTAGAAAGGATTTCTTGAACATCCGCGGCCTACCCAGAAGTCGAGAGGTCAGAGGCAGACACTGGAGAGACAGCTCTGTCGGCCCAAAGGAAAAAACTGCCGTGGTGTTAAGAGTGGTATATATATGCTAAGGTAGGCGGTGGCCTTTAGGACCAGGCCTCTGGTGCCCAGCTCTAAGAACTTGAATTGTGACACTGACCAGGGAAGAGCAAAGAGCCTCAGAAAGTCCTCTCCGGCCTCTGCTTCAGGCTGCCCATTGTGCACTCCCAAGTGGTCTAACCCTGGAGGGCCAATCAGAAGAAGCCAGCTTCCTGGCCAGGCATTGGTAAATGACTCAGAGTGGGCCAAAGAGGGTCCTGGCAGGGAAAAGCCCTAGGGCATCTGAGGTTATCGACTCTGAGTAAGGTCCCCAGTGTACACCCCAGGGCCACCAGTCACCACCACATGCCGTATTTACCTACCATCTCACAAAAACAGAGTTCCAAAGGAAAAAAGTTCTGAGAAGGAGGAGCCTAGAAAACCTAGCCAGACCAGACAAGAAGGGCTTCTGTGGGCGTATCCCAGCACTCTGACCTTCCAAACCACCAGGATTCTCTCCCAGGTTAGCTAGCACCCTGGCCATATGGATAGAATTAAGATCTGGGAGGCCCAAGAGAGAGCAAAGCTGTCTGGGCCAGATCAGCCTCTTCTGGGGTACATGAAATTTGGGTGGGACACAGAGGCTGGAACTGAAGGCCCCAGGCTGCTCTCTGTATCACTGTCCTATAATCAGAGCCTAGAGCCTCCGACAGGAGTGAAGCCTGCCCACACTGTCCATCTCTCTCCTGCCCTTTCCCTCTCTCCCGCCTTTCTTCCCTGCCCCTCCCTCTACTCCCCTCCCTGCCCAGCTCCTTCCCTTTCCCTTCATCCCTCCCTCCCCTCACAACCTTCAAGGCCTATCCACCTGAGCGTAGCTGTCTGTGTCTTCAGCCCTTGCTCATTTCACCCCACTGGCCCTGAGGGCCTGGGCAGCCAGGCCCAGCCGAGGCTAGGGCTGTTTTGGAAAAGTCCTGGGAGATGGCTGAATGCGTACCCTCTAAGTTCTCTCCAAACTGGTGTCCCAGTCCAGGGACAAACAGTGTCCCTGTTTGTCTGTCCAGTGTCTGTGTTCTCTTGTCAGGAGATCTCAGCCTGCAGCTGACTGGGGAAAATGGGAGAGCAAGTCACCATCCCAGCACCACACGGAAGAAGCAAGGACTGAGGCAATGGCGGGAACCAGCTCCCCCAAATGCTTCCTTGCCAGGCCAAGGCAGGGTGGTCAGGCCAAGTGTACCCCTGGGCCTGGGCCACCATTTTCTTTGCTGCTACCAGGGTGGATGGAATTTACACCCTGACAAACCACTGCCTCCCTGGAAAGCTTCCTGAGACCTCCAGTTCCTTGCCGCTGCTACTGCTGGCTGAGCCTGGGCTGGTGTAAGGAAGCTGCAATGCATCCTGCCTGTCACAGGGCACTCGTCCCTGTAGCTTCTCTCCATTCCCCTGTGGCCTTAGGAAGGCCACCACCACCGCAGGATTCTGCTTTTATGGAGTAAAAAGGATTCCTCCTGCCTTTTCCACTCTAAGGAGGGAGGGAGGCTGGGCATGAGAAGTGGAGAGACTGCATTCACTGGACAGGAGACTAGATGGCCAGGGTCTGGGACCATCTTACCCTAGAGTGGGTATGGCCTCCCTGCTGCCTGTTCCCCTATCAGGCCCTGGACCTTGCCACGGCCTTTCCCTTGTGTGGGGCTGAAGTCCACAGTGCATTCTAGAACTTCCCGACAGGTTGGTCTGGGCACTGTTGATGGGAACATGGCTGACTCAGGTGTCTGATGGGAACATGGCTGACCCAGGAGGTGATGGGAACATGGCTGACCCAGGAGGTGATGGGAACATGGCTGACCCAGGAGCCTGATGGGAACATGGCTGACCCAGGAGGTGATGGGAACATGGCTGACCCAGGAGCTTTCTAATGAGTCTGAAGGTCCATAGAGCAGACAACCAACGGAGACCAGGGTGAGTCCCCACAGTTTATTATGGAAGCCAATAAAAGAGCCACATTGAGTATTTCACAAAATGCATGACATTCATTGTTGTAATATGCAACATGGAGTGTTATATACACATCAAAACCACACGACATCCAAAACACACACACGGCACCAGCTCATACTGAAATAAAACATACAAGTGCTTTCTCAATAGTAAAACGACTGTGATAAAAACATTATTAATATTTTGAACCATGTTTACAATAAAGAACAATTCATAGTTTACTAAATAACAAATATTTAACAGCAAAAAATTTATACTAAATATCTATTTTGAATTATAACAAAAATAGTACTTATAATAGTTTATAAAGACAGACACAAAATTATAACATTTATGAAAAAAAAAGTTTTGTGTATAAAATAATAGGAATCTGGGCAGGATCAAAATGGTTGCCCAGGATGCACACGCCAGCGCCTAACTTTGAAAAGTGCTTCAATCTGCAAGCCCATGGCAGGACATTTTGTGGGGTTTGTTTTTTTGTTTTTTTTTTTTAAACATCAAGTTACAATAGTTAGGAATGTGAGAATACATCACCCATTAATGCTACCACAATGAAACACACGAACACGGAACAGACACATCTACAGGGCTGAGACAGGTGTCACAGCCGCGAGTGCCTGGGCTAGGCCCCTTGGCCTGCTGCCTTTGAGACCCAACCAGGCAGCCCATCATTTCTCCCCCCCTACCCTCACAGGGATTCTCCCCCTCAGCTTTTCCTTCTCCTAGGCTGGCCCCCTGAAAGGGAAGACCCCTGAGGCCTACCGGGGCCCTGCAGCCCCTCGAGTGCCTTACCAGGGCACATCACGGGTCTGAAACAGATGGTTACAGGTGAGCAGGGTTATTGTGCAGGGAAAGGAGCCTCCTGGGCACCGGGCTGGCCTGTGGACATGAACCTATTACATATGCTTGGATGGGTCTCTAAACATTTTGGCCTGTTTCAGAACTGGGAAAGGAGGTTGATGGATTAGACTTATTTCTAATGTCACAGTTTTTGGGTTTTTTTTTTTTTTTTTTTTTTTTTTTTTTTTTTTTTTGCCTGTAACATTTATTCTAATGCTCCCGTTTGCTCTGGTTCTGCCAGGGGAAATGCAGACCAGTGTGTAACATGTGGGAAGTGTGGCTTATAGGATGTTCTGCGTGGCTGGTGAGATATGGCTGAAGCTTGTAACAGCAGCCATCCAGGGTCAGGTTGATGTGGGCAAGGACTCACTGCCTTCATAACATGCGGAAGCAATGGGTGGGAAACAGAAGCAAAAAGGAATCTGGAAACAGACGAAATTGCCTAGAGACTCACCCGAGTTCCAAATCCTTCCCGGGAGAGTCCCTGAGTGGCCAACCCTCAAAATGCCAGAGGCAGGAGACCCTCATCTTCTAGCCAGTCGTCCCCCCTCCCCCCAGCCCCACTGGCCTTTCTGCAACTGAACCCCTTTAGACAAATCACTTATGCCCTGCCCTCCTCCTCCTCCTCCTCCTCCTCCTCCTCCTCCTCCTCCTCCTCCTCCACGGCTTCCTAGCTTCAGCCTCCCCTGCAGCCCAGAGGACCCGATGCAGCTCCCAGGGCACGCCTTCTTCTCTCTTTTATCTCTGATTTCCTCTCTACCCCACCCCCTGATCTGGGCATAGCAAACGGTGGCATGGGGTTGGGGGATTCTTCCAAGAGCAAAGGGGCAGAGAGTGGGGGTTAAGGAAGGGAAGACAAGAAGTGCCTTCGGAAGAACCCGTATCCTTATCCGTCCTCACCAGGGAAGAGGCTGGCACTGGGGCAGGCAGTGAGTGAACAGAAAGTGGTGGCCCCCACAAGTGCACAGCTTTGACAGCCTGGCAGGAGGTGGTTTTTTAAAAAAAAACAAAAAACAAAAAACACCTGACAGAGGTGCTGGGTGTCTGACTCTGAGGTTAAACTGAATCGTTTGCCTGGAGCCCAGGAGGCCTGCTAACCCTCCACTCCATCTTCTTGCCTCACCTAAGCCCTAAAAAGGAAAGCTAGGGCAGAGGCTGGCAGGTGGGGGATGGGGGGGGAGCGTTGCTCCAGACCTCAGTGTAGTGAATAAATATGAGCTAAGGGGCAGGGGTGGGCAGCTGGGAGCCCAGCTATAGCCAGAAGCTCATTTGGTCCCATGGGGGGAAGAATGCCAGTGTGCCTGCCCAGGGCCACCAAGGATGATGCCGAGGATTAAGCCTACAGGCTCCTGTCTACCCCAAGGTCAGAAGAGAGACAAATAGCAGCAATAGGTAATTTCCAATGTCCAAACTGGTTAGGCTGGTACAGGCCCCCATCAAAGCTGTGACAGTCCCTGCCCTGGCCATGACACTGTTCTGGGCACCATTTGAGCAATGACAGGGGAAACAGACAGGTTGCGGGGCATCCAAGAGTGCTCTAAAGGGCCTCTCTTTTCCTTCCTCCTGCCTTCACAGGCATCTGACCACTAACAAAAGACGAAGGGATAAGGTAAGGGAGCATTTAGAGGTCGGAAGCATGTATTGCAGCTCAACTAGCTGGTGCTAACACTGTCAGGGACACACAGAGCCCTGTCCTGGCCCTGTCCCAGGAGCTAAGCTAGGGTGCAGTGGAGATCCAAGAGAGAGGGGGAGTCAGAAGGAGGCGGGACCCTTTTGTCTTTGGGGAGGGTTTGCTGGGAGGGGGGAGGAGAGGCCAGAGGAGGACAACATAGGGGGGCTGCTGGCCTCCTGCCCAGCCCTTCCCCACCCCACAGGTTTCTATCTGTTCCCCATCCCTCTGCAGGGCTGGGCTGAGACCAGAGTGAGGCTACACCTACACCGTAGCACTCAGCATGGCCTCTGTCTCAGGCAGAATCTCATTCTGATTGGAGTCCAGACCAAAGAACTTGACACTGAGGCCATCCACGGGGTGTAGGACAGGGACCAGAGTGATTCGAGGGAAGGTCCGGGTGGCCAGCTCGAAGCGGCTGGTACTGGCCAGCTCCACAGCCAGCACCTTCAGGAACAGTTTAGCCAAGTGCTTGCCCAGGCAGGTCCGCACGCCACCGCCAAACGGGAGGTAATGGAAGCGGCCATCCTTGTCCTCACTGCGTGCCTGGCTGAAGCGGTCAGGGTCAAACACGTTCACATCCTTGAACACGGGCGCTGTGTCGTGAGTGTCCCGGATGCTATACATGACACTCCAGCCCTTGGGGATCTGAAAACCCTGGAGGAAGACCAGGCAGGGAGTGGGGTGTTAAGACCCGTAAGAGCCCACTTACCTGTCCTAATCTTGTATGTCCACGGCCTGCTCCTGACCAAAGGCACTCCCCCAGTGTGCTAGTTCAACTCTCCATTTCTACAGGTCACAGTAGCACGCAAGTTGGCTTTATTACGCCCTGCATTTGGGGGTGAAGTATCTCCTACAGGGCTGAAAGCTGATTCTCTCCCCCTCTCCCCCTTCCCCCACCATGCCAAGGACCCCAAGATGGCTGTCTCTTCCCAGGGTCTAGCCAAAGCCCCCAGCCACCCTATTACCACCCTCAATGGGGCCCAGCCTCACATCCAGTTCGAAGGTCTGCAGCACAGTGCGGTAGCCACCCGAGATGGGCGTGAAGAGCCTCATGACCTCCTTGATGACGCAGTCCAGGTAGCGCAGGCCACTGAGTGTGTCCAGGCGCAGGGTGCCCTCACAGGGGCAGCCACCACCGTGCAGCAGGCCCTGGACCCGCAGCTCCTCCCGCAGTTTCTCCAACACAGCCGGGTGCTTTAGCAGCTGCATGATCAAGGATGTGCTGGCGCTGGCCGTGGTGGCATAGGCTGCAAAGATCAGCTCCAGGGTACCATCCTGCGGTGGAGAGACAGGCGTTCTGTGCCTTTTGCAGCAGCCACTTAGGATGACCTACTGCTGCTAGGTTTCCCCAGAGCAAATCCACACTGGGCCCTGCCTCCTGGCTGCCAACACTGTGGCTCTCAAAAGGCTCAACACTTACTCTCAAAAAGGCTCATGGAGGTTACTGCCTGGTCCCTAGCTTGGCTGGAGACACTGCTGTGACTCGGAGCAGGAGCACAGGCCTGCTGGCTCCAGGGCTTAAGGTCACTGCTTGCTCAGTGTTGGACTCCTGACCAGCAGGCCTACTCAAGGCATTGCAGAGACTCAGTACTGTGTGTGTGTGTGTGTGTGTGTGTGTGTAAGGGGGTGAGCATGTGTGAGAGAGAAGTGTGTATGTGTGAGAGAAGAATGTGTGAGCGTGTGTACATACATATGTGTGTGCATGCATGCATTCGTGAGAGGCATGTGCATGTGAGAGAGATGTTGTGTGTGAGAGGCATATGTGAGTATGTGTGTGTCTTAGTAACTAGGTATCTATGCCCCCAGCTTCTTCCTCCATCCCCAGAAGAGGGAAGGATGCCTTTTAGCGGTCAGGTGGGCGGGCAGGATCTAGAAGCAGTACATGGCAGCAGCCAGGAGGACCTAAGAGGGGACTACAGTGAAACCCAGAAGTCCTCTCATGCCAAGGTCTGGACACTTGCTAATGAAGTTCCAAAAGCTTCTCCCCAGCTTCCTGGGAAGATCTGTAGACCCCAATTAAGGAGTAGGGGCAGAATGCTAGGATGGAGAAGCTCTCGGACAGGCCCTAGCACAGGGCTACGGGACAAAGGCACAGCTGTGCTCAGGCAGCAGGATGGACGCGAGTACCAAACACCACTGGAGCAGCTGTAAGGGAGGAAGCCCCCATTGTGATCAAACCAATAGTCCAACAGAGCTGAATATGCATAGGATAGAGCTTATGGGGCCTCGCCGCCCCCAGGACTGTGCACACAGCCACATGCTATTGTGAACAGAACAGCCCCAGGCATCCTTCAAGCAAGGACAAGGACAGTACTCTGCTTCCTGCTCAGCACCATTGTACCACTGGGCCTGAGGCAGCCACTCTCACGGCTGCTCAGAAAGATGGCCTGAGGGAAAGCAGCAGCCAGGCAACCTTCTTGCTCTGGGTGAGGGAAAACGAGAGCTGGAGTTCCATGGTGGAGCGGAGAGCTGCCCACCAACCTTCAGCTCCTGCATGGTCATCTCCTTGCCGTGTTCCTTGCTGCTCTCAATGAGAATGTCCAGGGCATCCGAGTAGTCTTTGCCCTGGGTGCACTGCAGCTTCTCACGGATAGCCTTCTCCAGGGCCTTCTGAAGGATTTGCCGAGCTTGAATGCCCTAGGGGGGAAAGTGGACCGTCACTCTTGAAGGCAGGGCTCCTTCTAAGCCTCTGGGCCACAGGAGAGGCTGCAGGACCATCCTGTTCTGCTCTGATCTGTCTGCTCCTGTGCCCTGTGCTCCATCCCAGTGCCTGTCCAACAGTGTATTTCCCCCACCCCAAAGGCATTCGTGTGCCCTCCCTTCCTAGGCCCTGAGTACTCACCCTCCGGTAGCCACTGAAGGGCAGGTCCACAGGCAGAGAGAAGACATTCTCCACAAACTGCTGGTACACTTCAAAGAGATGGCCCAGGTCCTCCTCAGGGATGCTGAAGCCTAGCAGCACACGCACAGCCATCCGGAAGGTAAGCCGCTGGGCCTCCTGGTACACATTGATGGCCTCGGGCTGGCTGCTCCAGGCTCGAAGTGTGTCCTGGATCACCAGTTGGATCTTGGGCAGGTAGCTCTCTAGCGCCTCATGGCTGAAGATCTTTGAGAAGACCTGAAGAACCCGGGGGCAGGGAGTAAGGGGCCTGCACCCACAAGGAATGCTGTCCACAACTGCTCCTACTGTGCTTCCTGGTGGGGGGTGGGGGTGGGAGCACCAACCCTGCTTCTTTGTGCTGTCCTGTGTTTGTGAGAGAGCAGGAGGCTCTCCTGGCCTTGGGGGCACCACAGGGGCTAGGGTGGGGCCACACAAAGGACTTCTTTGAAGAGACTATCTTCTGAGTCCCAGGACCTCTGGCAGAAGTGTCAGGGGAGATGGAACACAACTGTCTAGTCACTGCATAATTCAGAAAGAAGTACATGGCAGGCAAGAGAAACTATGGCTGGAAGGAAATCAGGACCTGCTAGGGACCCAGACTGTCATCAGTCCCCAGAAGACTCTAGGAAGTGCAGAGGCCGTGCCACTCAAATATCTATTGTATGGCCAGGCCTCCAAGCAATAGCTTTCTACCCAGGAGATCGCAAAGACAGAAGGACCTTTAATTCTGAGCATCTTCTAGGGTCCCTGTTGACTATCAAGGGTCCCTGTTCCCATCTCCTGGCCTTGCACCCGTCCTCCGGATTGGCTGGGCAAAGCCCTGCCTCCACCCCAACAGGAACATGTTTTTTCACACAACTATCCTCTGGCCAAGAAAAGGAGGGTATTTGTTTATTTACTCACAGCCTGTGGGTCTACTTATATCCTCAGATACAAGTCCAGAACAGGAGGTACACTTTTCCCACCTCCCCCACCCCGCCCCCTGCCGACCCCAAGAGCTGGGAAAAGAGTTAGAGTGCAGGGGAGGACGTCCACCCACCCCCGTGCAAAACCACACAAGCACACAGCCCTCCCGCCTGCCCCCCAAACACAACCACCGCACAAACTGTAAATGTGAGAATTTCCCCTGCAGTCAGCTCATGGAGGAAAAGGTAACATTTTCCTGGCCTGTGCCCTGCATGGCTAATGGGAGGGCTGGTTTGCAGAAATAACAGTGCTGGCCCTTCAGTGGCCCGGCCTTTTCACACAATAGCACTTTCATTCCCCAATTCCCAGTGGGCAGAGGGAGGGGAGGGAGGCCAGTGAGGGGCAGAGGACCTTACTGCCCAGACCAGTTCTGCTGCCAAGGAACAGCCAAGAGAGGAACAAGGGTGACAGAAGGTCTTCCAGGTCACTCACACCTTGCCCAGTTTGGGGGGAGGATTCTGGGGAATTTCCTGGAAGAGGGCTTTAGCAGCTTCTTCTGGTCAGAGGGTTATGGAGGAAGACTGTATTGCGTCTTGTCCTGACCTTGTCCTGACATTCTTAGGAACAGATTCAGCCTTCAGCCAAGGAGTCTGAAAGTGGAAGAGTGGGTCCTCACCCCCCAGAAGTTCAGTGACTACTGACCAACAGAAGGATCAACAGAAAACAGAAAACGAGGTCTTTGTGGGTTGACCAGGAAACACAGTGGGGAGGCAGGAGAATAGCTCACTGTGACCAAACACTATGAGGGGTAGGATGGCATAGTGACAACCAGCAAGCTCCTAGAAGTGGGATGGGGTAGGAAGTGGCCCAGTGGAGATATGGACTCCAAAATGCCATAGGCAGGAGGGACAGGATAGAGGCCACTGTCACCAGGGCCAGCCAAAGCTAAGCAAGCCATCTGGATACAGCAAGAGGGAGAGATTGCACACCCAGGGGCCTAACTTACAATGAAGGATCACCCAGATCAGTGTGTGTCCATGATCATGACACTTGCCCCAAGGAAGAACTCAGTTTCCTCATCTGTAAGATAGGAGACCTTCTCAAGAGACCTCTGGGATGCTTTCAGGACACAGGGCATCTTAGCACCTATTTCTACTTTCCCCAAGATGAAACCCTTCCCAGAAGCACCGTTCTGTGACACCTAAGCCCTCTAGATACAGCCTGGCTCCCCATCCTAACACCTCACCAAGGCTCTGGGGGACTTGGCACAGGCTACCCCGAAGCCCCGGTAAAAAGGAGAGCATCCTAAGAAGGCCCCCCACCCCCTCCTGCTTGGCTCATGCACAAGCCCCTTGTGCCCCTTGGGTTACACTCTCTGCGCCCTCTAGCGACAGCTAACTGAATCACTTCTCTGGCCTGAGGGGCACAGGAGGGCAAGGACAGCCCAGAAAGACAACCAAAGGATTCAGGGAGGATCTGGGCCTGAGCAAGGAACTCCACGGTAGGGGATTCAAACTTGCCTCCAAGTGGGAAGGGGTGGTGGACAAGGCTAGGAAAGATGGCCACACTCCTCCTGGGGCCCCCGAAAGGAGGAGTGAAAGCCCAGGTTCTGTTTGCTGCTCCTCTGGGTTTTATGAAGAGCTCCATCTGGCCCCATCTAGATGTTTTAAAGTCCCTTTCCACACCGAAGTTCCTCAGTTCTCCTTGGAGCCTTTCCTCCTGCCCCCTTCCAAAAGATGGAAAAAGCACAGGCACGGAGAAAACCAAACAAAGGCTGGTAGCCGGCATTCTAGCAGGGGACCTTTGCTCAGAGTCACCAAGTCCTCGGCCCTGCCTATGCTGTCAGCTGCTCTAGAGACACAGGGCCTCCCAGGCTTTGGGAAGATGCCAAGGCTGCATCTCTGGGTCTGTGCCCAGGGTGAACAAGGCGGGCACTTCCCAAAGCCAGGCAGCCCAGAAACCACCAGCCACTGTGGATGACAGGCAGAGGTGCCTGCCAGGGTGGGGAGAAGCCTGGGCCTCACCAGCTTGTTGGATCTGAGGCTGCTGGCCACTGGGGTCAGGCCTGGGACACAGGGGAGGGTTCCCGGGAGCAGCTCAATGTGCCGAAGGCTCTGGCCCAGGAGCCCTGGCCCTGACCACAGGCAGCACAGTGGCCAGGCCGTTTTGTCTTTCATGGGGTCTTCCCTGGGAATTCCCAAAATGAAGCCAAGAATGCCACACAAAGGTCCATGGGAACCAGCCAGGCCCTGATACAGCTCTGAAGATCAAGGCATAGGTATGGACTTTGCAAGGAATGGGTTCAAGGAGGGCAAGGAAAGGGGGTCCTGGGAGACCTCAGAACACCCTCCCCAGAGTACCCATAGAATCACAAGACGGCCTGAAGAACACTCCCGGGCCCTCTTAGTTACCTACACCTTTTCCCTCTCTCTTCCCTGAATGAAACCTGACAGCATAGGGCCTGGAATGCTCACCTGGGCTCCTCAAAGCCTACACCCCCTCTAACTGTTCTTACAGATGTCATCTCTCTCAGCCAGACTTCCTCTCACCCCTAATCTACTGTCTCTGGGATGGGAGGCCACCTTGGTGAAATCCCACAGCTCCCCCAGGAGCAGTACCCGCCTGATCATCTGGCAGTTGAGGGTGGATGGGCAAAGCGATGGGCAGCCACAGCAGTGGTCAGGGCTTTAGAGGGAACCCACCGCCCAGCCAGTGACTCAGCTGGGGAAGAGGAGGAATGGAAGCTGCTGCCCAGGAGGGGTGGGGGCCAGGCGGGCCACCCAGCCAAGCGGAAAGAATAACAGAAGGCAGGCAGTGGTCTGCATAGGGGCGACTCCAGTAAGGAGGGGAACCAAAGAAGGTGTCATTCTCCAGCTGCCTGCAATGCCACCTGGCTTCCCCTTCACCTAGGGCTGTCTTCTCTCATCACTTCCGGTCAGAGAGGGTGGACCAGGCATCCTTTTTCCCCACCTACACATGCCCATCCCCATGTGTGTCTGTATCCTCCTACCTAAACTCTTGCGCAGACCCCAACCAAAGTCCTGGAAGGGTAGAGAAGCAACTGGCTATCCAATGGCTTACCACCTTCCAGCCACAAAACCGCTTTGGAAAGCTGAGGTCCACTCAGGAAGAGGTCATACGGTACGGTGACTGCCCATACTCCGTGGTAGTACCCTCAAGGCTCCTACTTCATGCCAATCTTTTGGGCCTGGGGAGCCCAGGGTGACTATAATGGCTGACATTAGGGCCAGAAAAGACTCTAGCCCGCCCCCCCCTCCCCACCAAGGAAGGGACACATTTGCCTTCCTAAGCTGGCAGGTGAAGGGCCAGCAGAGGGATCAAGAGGGACTGCAAGGAGACATCAGAGCCCTGGACCCCTCTCCAGATCAGGAGGAGGACACGCAAAGGAAGGAGAGAACAGAAGCCTCCACACTCACCATGCCTGCTACCCTACCCAAGGGCAAGCAAGGGAGGCACCCACACCCAGACACCCTGGCAGCTGTCCTGGGCTTCCTCCCCCACTGACCTTCAAAGAGATCCACTCCTGCCATCCTCCTCCTCCTCCTCCTCCTCCTCCTCCTCCTCCTCCTCCTCCTCCTCGGCAGCCCCTGGGCCCCACTTGCTGGAGCTACATTAAATTCTGGGTGAAAGACTTCATCTAGCAGGACAAAGGCTTGCTCCCCTGCGGCTACCCTCCTGCCCACCTGAATCAGCTTGGAGCTTCTGCCCTGAGCCAAGGCTAGATCCATATAGGTATGTCTATGGCTACAGCTTGTGTAATGAGCCAGAAGCACCCAGAGGCCAGTGGGGTGGGATTGGCCTCCCCTCCCCCAAGATTCTATTACCATGGACGACTTTAGGCTCTGCTCACCTACTGGGCAGGAAATCTACTCTGGGGTCTTGCCACTCCAGGGGAGATCGGGTCCCCTGTTTGGCACAGTGAAGCTCCTAGTCTCTCAGTGCCAAGACCCAGCCCCATCTACAAAAGCACGGAGAAAATGGGGCTGGTGAGCAAAGGCTTCAAGAAGTACTAATTCATGTGTGTGTCTTCTTGTACCCACTTTCTCAACTAGACTCCACCCCTGGGCAGTAGGACAGCCACTCCGTATAGTCTTGTAAGATAGACCCCTTTGCCCCAGGTTGGGAGGCATTCCAAAGGAGGAGATGGGGGGGGGGGTCTGTAGCCTGGCTTTCACAGGTGATGCAATCAGCCTGGGGGTGCGGTGGGGGCGGGGGACGACGACAACACACTCTGGAGTTCTCATGGCTGCAGCACTCCCGCTAGCCCTAGACCACCAGGGCAGCCAGGGCGAACATGTGGAGTGCATGCGGTGATGGCTGTGAGGAGCCCTCTCCCCACACATCTGGTTAGACCTCCCAGAGAAGAGGTGGTCACCCACCCCAATGGAAACAGTGAGTCTCCTGGTTCTCACCCCGCCTGCCCAGCACACCTGGGCCCCACTTCCATCATGTTCATCCTAACCAGGCTGGGTCACGGCCCTGGCTGCCATGTGAGCTGCAAAACCCTCATGCTGCCCTCCAGGCTCTGCAGCTTCAAGACTGACTCTCTTCAAAGCAACAGGGACATTTAGGAACACGGCCCCGTGAAGACAAGGGTCATGTCCTTCCTGAGGACAAGGGTCAAGTTTCCCCGATTCTTAGCACGTATGAAATTCAGTAAACTCAGGCTGGTGGATCACCCCGTAGGATGACTTGAGAAGGACCCCACTCACGCAGGCAGGTGCACAGAAAGCCCTCTGTGTTTTGTTTGTGGCGCATGGCACAATATGTGCTAGACCGCTCTCCACCTCCAAGAAGGCCGGCTCAGACGTGAGCCACAGCACTAGAGTTCTAGTACCAGCTGCGGTTTCCCACCTCATCAGATTTCTCTTTATCCTGTGCCTCCTCTGGCACTTGTCCCCTTGTCTGCAAATGGACCCCCCTCCCACCTGGGGCTGGAAGCCAGAGGGGGAAAATGAGGCGGGTGAGAGTGTGAGCTTCCAAGGCGTTTGCCAAGCCGGTAGCCCCGCCCTGCATGCCCCCTGTCCTGGTCAAGCCTTTTTCCTCACCTTGGCCCCCTCCCCCCAGCTTCCTGCAGCCCCAATAGGTAAGACCTGGTAGTGCGGCTGGCTCACGTCTCACTCTGAGGTCCCTTCTGCAGCAAGCCTTGGAAAGAAAGTGAGGAAGCAGTCACCGACTTGGAGCTAGGCTCCCCAAGGTCTGGGCTCTTTCTTTCTCTCAGCTTCCTGCAAAGAAGCTTTGATGGAGTCTCAGAGACTAAAGGGGGGGGGAACACTGCCCCCAGCCCCTCCCCCACTTGCCAGCAAGCTGTCTTAACTGCTTCCAGCAACCAGTCAGGCCTTCGAAGCCTTTCTGTAGAAATCTTGGGAGACCTGCACACTTTTCTTTGATTTTTTTTCCCCGCCCCTCTTGTGCCTATCAAGGAGAACGACCCTTACAGGGCTGTTCAGAGACAATCAAAACCCAGAGGCTGCATCAGTGAATGCCCCGATGCTCCCCAGTCACCCAGACTACCTAGCAGGGGGAGAGGGGGGCTGCTGGCAAAAGTCAAGGTCCCCTCTCTCCCCTCCCCTATCCCTCGTTCCATAGGCCCTACCTGAGGCAAAAGGCCCCCCCTTTCTTCTTTTTAGGTTCCAAACCTGACCGAGTCCTCTGACCCAATGGAAAAAACAGAGTGCAGGAGCCTTGCAGCCTTCCTTCTGGCGGCTTCCAGCCCAAGGCCGGCGCCCCGCCCGCCGGCCGGCTCAGCCTTCGGGTTACTGCAGTTCAAACTGCACGTGCCGCCCGCGCTCCCAGCCCAGCGGTGGCGGCGGCGCAGCTGGAGGGGGCGGGGAGGCGTGCTGCGTGCGCGCTGGCTCGCCTGCTGAGCGCCTCTGCTCTAGCTCGGGAAATCCACCGGATAAACACCCACTTTCTCTTCCTCTTTGTGGAGAGTGGGTGCGCTTTGAACTTCAGCGCACCTAGACTGTGCCCCTACCTCTTTCCCTTCCCTAGCCGCACTGCGTTCCAGCTACAGCAGGGGCCCATGCCCACCCAATCTATTCCCCTGGCTAGGCCGGAAGACCGCTGCCCACAGGGTGTCTCCAGTCCCGCAACATGGGACAGACTCGCCTTCCATGAGACTCATGGCTGCCAGGCCAGGTTTGGTTTTTAGCTCGGTCAATCTTTGGAGCTTTCCTGGGGGAAACTTTGAGAAATAGGGGGTGGGGAATGCGGAGTGGAACGACCGCCCGCCCCGCCTCCTTCTTTTTCCCAGTGGGTTGGTGGTGCACTGAGCGACGGCATCCATCACTGCAGACCCCACACATACAAGCTTTGTCCAGACCATCCCCAGGGTGGCCCCACTACCCGTAATGGTGTCCACCGTGCAGCGGGACAGCCAAAAGGTGAATCAGAGAGGCCCAAGCACAGCCCGAATTTGGCCATGAAACCGTCTAGGCAGCTGAGCTCAGGTTTCTGTGCTCTTTACCCGAGGAAGGTGGTCCTAAGGCAAGAGTCCGAGCTCTTACCTTGCGCTTATTGCGGTGGATGTCGCCAATGGAATTGGCCACCGTGTTGGGGCCCAACAGTACGCGTGCGCTCCGCGGCCACTCGGTGCTCACTAGCTGGTGTTCGCCCAGTAGGATCTTGCGCACATTCTCCGCACCGGTCACTCGGATCAGCGGCCGTCCCAGCAAGTGTGTCTTGAAAACGTTGCCATACTTCTCCCGGCGCGACGACTGGAAGCCAGAACCCTGCGGGAGCCACACCAGAAGCCTCTCAGGGCTCACAGAAGACCCGTGGGGCCTTTGCATCCTGCCCCACCCTAGCCAAAGGCCACTGGGTCCCTGTCGTTCCCAACATTCAAAACACTGGCGCGCGGGCGCGCGGGCGCGCGGGCGCGCGGGCGTACACACACACACATCACACCACACACTCTTACAGGTTTTATTTTTCACGGCGTGCATTAGGACTGGGAAGTGGGGCCTAGAGGGTAATAAATAATACGGGAGGACCGAGATGCAGGGGCACCCACGGAAAGCTGCTTTTAGTAATGACTTTCGGGGCAGGGGTGATGTGTGTATCCCCGACGGCTGAACCTGAAGCTGGAGCCTGCTCCCCCACCCCTGCGCGGCGGAGCCTCTCGGAATAAATATTTCCAGGCTTCAGGCCACGGGCTGGCGAGACCCCGCGGGGTGGCCGCAGGCCAAAGATTATTTATAGCGGCGAGTTGTGCGTGCCCGGAGGCTGTCCCCAGAGATGAGGGTTGGAGTTTCCTCTCTGCTCCGGTGTGGCCCTCCGTGGGCTCCGCAGGGTGGAGTCTTGGGCCCAGAGCCACGACTCCACTGAAGCATTTGTCCTGGGAATAACTAGGACAGACTTTCGTCACGGCCCTGAAATTTGGTATTGGAGCTCCGGGAAGGTGCTTCTGAGGGACGTTGAGATGGGGCCCATCTTGGGCCCCTAGCCGAGCTCTGTGTACCACTGGCAAGCGGCCTGTGCAGGAAACCTTGGTCGCATTCGCCACCCAGCCCGCCTTAACCCTTCTCCCTCCAGGGCGCACCCGGTGCAATGGGGCAGGGAACCACCTGTCCATTCTCTCAAGTGGGCCTACAGAGCTGCGGCCGGGGAATCTCGCCTTTGAGTCGTGGTCTTCTAGGGACGCGTCGGCCCCTCTACCCGGAGACAGAAGGCTCCCCTTTCCTGGGTTTGCCCCCCTTCTCACTTTCCTTTCCCCCAAGGAAACTATACTCCAGTTAGAAGTGAACACGCCCCAGATGCGAAAAGTGACTACAGAACCCAGATTCCTAATGGCTTTTCCACATGCTTCAGGGCCCGGCGCGCGACAGGAACGAGCCGGGACCCCCGCGCCGCCTGGAGGGGCCGAGTTGGGGACGCCCCCATCCAGACGCCGGCTTAGACGGCGCCGGCTCCTTTAAGAGAAGTCCGGGCGGAGGTGGGGTGCGGCAGAGGGGGGCGCGGAGCGGGGTTCCCGTCCTCGTCTGCCGTGCAGTCTCCCTCGCTCGGTCTCACTCCGTCTCTCCTCTCTCGTCTTTTCCTCTGTTTTTCTTTTCTTTCGACACAAAAGTTGGGTTGTGAATTTTCCGAGGTCGCCGCCGCCTCGCCCCCACCCCCGCCTCTGATCTGCCTAACTATAATTAAAGTGCGTTTTTTGTGGCTTTAATAAAGAGTTATTTGTCCGCCGTTTCCACAGTCTTCACAAAGAGGACTTTCATAGGGGCGGCCGTTCGGGCCGCGAGTCCAATTTATACAAAAATGTATTTTTAGCCCTGGGCTCTGTTTAGATGGTGCTTAGTGGAAACCGAGAGCCCTTGGAGGTCCTCCGTAAAATCTGATAAATTACTCCGAAAAAAATACCGGATTCGGAAGGTTCACTTTAACCCCTTCTGCACCCACAGTCCCTCCTCCCTGGGGATCAGACCCCCAGGGGCGCCGATGCCCAGGCAAAGAGCGCAGCTCTAACTTCTGTGCTGGCTGCACCACACCCACAAGGGCCCTAGTGAGATTGAGAAAAGTGGCAAGGGATATGGGGGAGGGGCAGGTCAGGAAACTGGATGGGAATGGTGGTTCTGAAGATTTGCCTTAAACAGGAGGGAAAGGTTGCCCACTTGAGCTCTTTTATTTTCTAAATTTTGGGCAAAAGCTTCTACCTCCGCCACAATTAACCCTTTAAATGTGGAGAAATTGGCGAAAGAGAGTTTGTCTGGTAGGAAGATCCGATTGGTTGAAGTGAACCCCACCCGTTTGGATAAGCAACACCCCGAAGAGATGGTCCGGCTGTGGGGCACCGAAAGATCCAGGAGAAAGGCACCTCCCAAACCCCTCAAAACAGACTCATCTCTTGTCACTCGGCCCCCGACCGGGGCGGTGATGTGTGTGAGTGTGCGAGCGCTCATGCGCACGGACTGCACGCGTCTATTAATTTCAAGCCAAGCTTTCGCACGTCCGAACCCATAGGTCCGCGCGCGCACGCGCTCACCTTTCACTTCTCCTCTGAAAGGGTTGGGGGTTGTCTGTTTCAGGATATCCAGGCTGCCCCTAAAGTCCGAGAGCACCCATCTGACAAACACACTTTCCGCAGTGACTCCAGAGGTGCACCCCCCCCCCCATACACACACAAAAAAACCTGGGATGTATCAAATTGCAAAAGCGATTGCCTAGCACGGGACGAGGTTAAATCCAGGTTAATCTGCCTGCTACCTACCTGGGTCTGGTCCTCAACGCACCTGGACCCAATTGTCACCAGAGTGGAGTTGTGAGACATCCAGTTGCATAGGCACACTCTGCGTTCTTGCATACCTCTCCCAGTTTTCCTCTGCTAAACTGTCTCCACCCAATAAGCAAACAGACCCTTTTCCCCGAAAGCTGAGAGCTCTTGCAATGCTGCCTTGAATTTCCCTTAGGTTACCTTCTTTCTCTCCCACCACAACACACAGACACAGATGCAGATGTGCGTGTACGTACACACACACACACACAGAGAGAGAGAGAGAGAGAGAGAGAGAGAGAGAGAGAGAGAGAGAGAGAGAGAGAGAGAGAGAGAGAAGGGGGGGAGAGGGAGGGAGAGTGTGTTAGAGTTGTAAGTACCAGCCAGATT
Source organism: Acomys russatus (assembly GCF_903995435.1). NCBI lineage: Eukaryota > Metazoa > Chordata > Mammalia > Rodentia > Muridae > Acomys > Acomys russatus. Next base: position 13,465,348 of record NC_067149.1, read on the forward strand.
GTACCTGAGCTGAATACACTGCAGGAGGCTGCCTAGGTTTTCAATTGGGCCATTTAAGGTGCCAAAGGCCGGCTCTTCCTTTACCTCTTCACGCCCAGGCAGGTAGGACGCTAATATCCACTGGGGCTCAAAGACAGAGGCGAAAGCTAAGCGACGCCCCTCCAGACTTGTTCCCTAGCGCTCTCCGCGCACTCCTGCTAGGTCGTCCGCAGCACAGGAGCATCACACTTGGGAGCCCTCTCTGCTGCCGACCCCCTCTGAACTAGCTCAATCGGCGCGGAAAGTCTCCCGACCGCGCTGCTAGCGAGCTGGGGAAACCCAGGCGCAGCCGACTGAGGCAGGGAAGGGGCGGGGCGGGACCCAGCGCGTCCGAGCGCCCGAGTGTCCGAGCTACCGGCGCCCCCTGTCCGGGCACCCGCGGCTTGCGGACTCCAGGAGCAGCTGGGCGAGGGCGCGCTTACCTGTAGCAACCAGTGGCCGGTCTCTCCGATGAGCGGGAATCCCATGGAGCCCTTGGGGATGGGCAGCTTGCAGCTCTTGTCGCGGGTAGCAGCCCAGCGCAGCTGCCACAGCTGCTGCGACACCGCCAGCAGCAGCGTCACGGACACCAGGCACGCGGCGAGGGTGGCCAGCGCCGACACTAGCTCCAAGCCCTCAAAGAGCATGTTGGCGGCCGCTGGGGGGGGATTGGCTGTGCTGGCCGCGACGGGGGAGGGGAGGGCTGGACCAGAGTGACGGGGGAGGGGAGGCTGCGGCCGGGGTCCTGGCACCCCTGGCGAAACCTAGGAGATGGGGCTGAGGGAAGGTTGGAGGCTGCGAGATGATCGAGGAGAGGGAGGAAAAAGACTGCCTGGAAGAATAGAGGAGACACGAGGCAACTCGAGGTGTAACTTTGTTTGTTTGTTTGTTTGTCCCTTTATGCGGGCTTAGGGCTGCTCTGGGGAGGTGAGATGGAGCCGAGTCAAAGTGGTGAGCTTGCTCTCCCCGCAACCATCACACTCGGAAAAACTTTGGAAAACTTTATCCACCAGGAGTCTCTCGGAAGCCTCTTCCCTGCTCAAGGCGAGGGGGGCAAAAAGAAGGGGACCCGAGAGCTAGCGGAAAGTGAGGTCAATTTATCAAAAGTATTTCTTCAAAATTCCTAGGTGCATAAGAAGAAGAAAAAAATCAGAATCCAAAAATTCCAACGAACCCAGAAACTTTAGGGGCTTGGGAGAAGGCTCCCCAGATGAGGCGAGTGCAGAGGCTGGAGCGGCCACGGCACCGGGAGGAGGGAGAGGCGGGCGCGTTGGCCCGAGCGCGACTGCGGAGTCGGCTGGCCGCAGCCGGGAAGGGACGCAGCCGGCTACAGAGCCCCGGGCGGGCTCTGGGGCGGCGGCGGCGGGAGGGAGGGGTGAGGCAGGGTGGGGTTGGGGGGGAGGAGGTGGAAAGCTGGAGCCCGGCTATCTATCAATTAAGAAAAGGCAGTCTGTCCCGGGACGCAGTCTCTCGGCTCTGGAGTTGCTGTTGGGGAAAAGAAAAGAGATGAGGGAGGTAAAAAGAAAGAAAGAAAGGCAAAAAAAGGGATGAAAGAGAGGGAAAGCAGGAGGCAGGACTTCAGGACTGGTGGTTTGAAAAGCGTCTCTCAATCTGATTTGATCCAAGGCAAGGCGATGCGTGTGTTTATATAGAGGCGGGAGGCTGAGCCGTGGGCGCGCGGCCAGCACCCCCCCTGGGCGCGCTCACAAAGCGGGAGGCGTGGTGAGAGGCCGGCCGGCTGCCGAGCGTGTGAGCTCCCGCCGGCCTCCCGCCCAGCCGCCCCGCCCGCAGCCCGCCGGGGACCCACTTGTAGGCGCCTCAGGATCAAACTCAGTTCACCTCGCGCCTTCTCTTCCTTCTCGCCCGCGTCTCGCCGAGTCCAGCACCTACAGACGGATGAGATGAGACGCACGCGAGAGAGAGCATACACACGCGTGCGCGCGCACACTCACACACACACACACACACACACACACACACACACACACACACACGAGCGCACGCGGTGAGCATTCTGTGCCAGGTTGGCTACTAAGCTACTTCGCTCCCGCTTTTTCTCCCTCCTGCGTTCCCGAATCCGGTCTCCAGCTTCAGGCTGTCCTCGCAGGGACAGTCCTTGTCTGACTGTCCCCCTTAATTGGGGGTTGCCAGAAGTCTCTACTGATACCCCATCCCTCGGGATCCCGCGTGATCCAGCAGAGTCCTCCTAACTGCCAAGTCTAGCCAGGGTCCTCGTTTCTAATATCTGCATCTACAAATCTCCGTTGTCAAGGTTCACATGGCTCTTACCCTCCAACGTCTGGTGTGCGTCCTGGGGCAACAATGCTAAACTCCTCTCTAACACCTCCGAGGACCCCACCACAACACACACACACACACACACTCACACACACACTCACACACACACTCAAACAGAGCCAGCGGTCGTCCTAACAGCAGTGCTGGTCCCGGAAAGTGTCCAGCTCCTGAGACAAAAGCGGTGGCCCCTGCACCCGGAGGCCACAGGAGTCCCGTACAAAAACGTTCATTGATACGTTCCAATAAATGAGCACGCCTGTGAGCACGGCCACCTTCCCAGAGCTAGCTACAGAGAGCCCAGAGTGTGTGCCTATGTGAGGTATGAGCGTGGCTCGGAGCCGGAGCCGTCCGCACCTGCTTGTGCTCCCACCTGACGTCGACCCGACGTTCGTGGAGAGAAGTGCGTTTGGGAGTCTCTTCAGAGCCTTAGGCGTCTGTGCATCCATGGATCTGCCTGCTATATGGTCTCTCCTGAGAACCCTAGATGAAGCTATCTGTGTATACCAGCCCGACATCTGCCTGAGTAGTGCGAAGCTCTCCCTACCCGCTGCCTCTGGGTTTTCCCCAGCCCTCTTGTCTTCCCTTCCACTCTCACACTCCCAGAGCAAATAGTAATGTTAATAATAAATCATCCTATACCCTCCACCTGTGGTTTAGGGCGCTGGACATGTAAACGAAGCTAATCCACCATACCCTGCTAATAGTCTCCTGCATCCAGTATAGAATCTGCTTAAGACCTCGCTAGCAGAAATGTGCCAGAGCGTCTAAGATGCGCGCTTGTGAGCTGTCGCTCGCCAGGGGAGCGCTGCCACCGAGGTTTGACGCGGCCAGCCGAGCTCTCGCAGCCGGGCTCTCGCAGCCGGGCTCCTGCTGCTAGCTCTGGGTCAGCTCCGCGCTCACTCTCTGCCCTGGAACCCCACCTGGTGGATAGTTTTAGTACTACAGCTGCAGGAGACTCCTAGCTTCTCGCCTTTTCCTAGCTTAGGACTGGCTTCAAAGAGCCAGCTTAAAGGCCATTTCCAGGGGCTGAGTTTAAGGTCCTTTAGGCTGCCCGCCCCAACAGGACAGTTGGAACTGAGACACAAAATAAGTCCTCCCAGGATCACTGTGACCCCAGAAATAGAGATCTGGGCAGTGTTTGCCTAGAGGAAATTTTACTTTACAGGACTGCTTGGTAACCAAGAGCAGCAAGGCTGCTGTTACTCTTGTCTTCCCACCTGGGGGTGGGGGTGGGGCAGAGTGTAGCAGGGGAAGTCTGGAGGGGACCCTGATATCTTGAAGCATTCTATGAATGTGACCAGGTTCCCAGCAGGCAACGAAACAGGCAAAATGACCTTAAGGGAAAACCCACCACAGGGCCAACTATCTGTGGGCAGAGGGATATGAACACAGCCACACAGAGGCTCACAACGAGGCTGCATGAAGGAAGGTACCAAACCTATCCTAGGGCATACACACGAGATCCTTGTCCGTGGCCAGAAAAAAAAAAAGAAAGAAAGAAAGAAAAAAGCCTCTTTCTACGCTACCAAACCCAATCCACAGGACCTGCCCACTCTGGGGTCAAAAGTCCACCTTTCCCAGGACTGTGCCCCCACTCTTTGGTTTTGAGGATTCTTTTGCTCTCCTTTGCCTGGCTTTTCTTCCCACTCAAGTGTGGAGTGGGGAGGGAATGTGGAGGGAATCCTAACTCCGTGCTGTGGAGCTGCCAAGTGCGGTCAGTCCCAGGGGATGTTCTCGGGGGACACAGGGCCCCACAGCAACAGCAGCAGAGCTTCCTATTAGGAAGCTTCCTTCTTCGGGTCCCAGTGAGCACCGAGGAGCAGGGCGGTAGGAATGCAAGTTGCAGCAGGTACACAAGGCTTCCTGGAGGTGCTGCAGAGGGACTGCTGCATCTGACAGAACTTGCAAAGAAGCTGGCTGCACAAAAAGAGGCCCAAAGCCACCTTTGCTGGCCATGCTCACAGGGGGGAGGAATCTGTTAGTGCCTAGAGTGGACTTCTCACGCTCAGGCCAGATGGAGGCTTGGTCTACAACCCTGCCCTAAAACAAACCTTTGACCAGATTAACCCTTCATCCTGATCACTGAGACATACTGACTCTGACCCCCGGGGGTGTGTCTCTCTGTACAGACAAGCATTTCCAGGTCCACCTTCGGCTACAGAGGCCAGCACCTCCTTTACAAACTGCCCCTAGGCAATATCTCAACCCATAAGGCTCCTGGGGCAGGCTAGGGCTCTAGGTCAGAACACTTCCGCCATCTAGAACCTCACTCCATCAGCTTGTCCTCAGATGAGAACCCTCCCCATCCAGGCCAGTGCTGCTAACAGCAGCTACACTCCCAAAACCTTTCCCACAGCCCACGCACACAGGTACACGTAGGGCTCCAACTCTTGCCTGCAGTACTGGGAAGCCTGGATGCAGGGAGTGTCTCCAGAACACTCCAGGCACTTTGAAATCAGCCAGAGTAGACTGGGGCCTCAGTGGGGGTGGGGTGGGGGGGGTGGGGAGAAACACTGTGCCAATAGAAGTTCTGCCTGGGTGACAATTGTAAGGCTTGGTGGCTGGGCCTGAGAATATGGAAGGTAGGCCTTCAGTAGTGTTGGAGACTGAAGACAGGGGTGGGGGTGGGGGTGGGGGAGTGGGGGGAGGCAAATTCCTCTGCGGCTCAAGATATCCCAGCACAGTCACAGACAGTCTCAAGCCCCAGTCCTAAGGACATGGAGCTACCAGGATGGTTGCGTGTCTCCAGCTTCCTACTCACAAAGTGAGGACAGCACCCTATCACACGCTCCTCTGTGTATATTCCTGAGTGTCCAACAAGTCCCTTGTGCACACTGCACCCAGGGCTGCAAAGGAACACTGTTTTGTTGGCAGTGGTTTTTGGCTTTTTTGAAAGAGGGATTTGTATATTTGTTTGATGAGAAAAACTGCCCTTCACTTTGCTCTATTTCCTTTTTTTATGAACAGGAACATATTCCCCGAGTTGGGACACTCTTCTGTTGAATGGAGGAAAATCCTCCATTTTATACTCAATTTGCATAGTTTAGGCCCAGATTCCACCCCGCCCCCACCACCCCCAGTTGATGCTTCAATTTCTTCGCCCTAAAACTTTTCATTTCTCTAGCCAGAGACAAGTAAAATTGGGAGCAGGAGGAAGGCAATGGGACAAAGAGACCAGGCACTGGTGGGTGGGAAGCAGGACTGGGCACTTAAACACCCAACTGGGTCCACCTAGTGTCTCCCAGCTGTCTGGGGACAATGTTGTAGGAACAATAAGAGTAGCGGTCACATCCCCCAGAGGTCTCCTCCGCCTGCCCCTGCCCCCAAGGAGCTCTTGGAAAGTCCCGCTTCCTTTCTCCAGGGTCCCAGACTGGCTCTGTTTCTGTTCTGAGGGTCCTTTCACAGCCTGAGTCCCACAGCCTGAGTCCTGAGCCTGTAAACGCTCAGGGGCAGCAGGGTCTCCCCAGACCCTCCTGCAGAGCATGGGTGGGAACTGAAGCCTCTGCTGACAAGAAGCTAGGCGCCCCCCACGCCCCCCCTGCTGCCACCCTGGATTCCCACTCTTGCCCCATTGTTCCTCTCCCAGCCTTTGCCCACCTTCCTATCTCTCTGTGCTCTCCTGCAGAAAGGGCACCTCAAGGCCAGTGGTTGCCCGCTGGTGCCCAGAAACTCAAGGACGGGTTAGAGGACATTGCATTAGTGTGGCCTTGCTGTTGAGGCAGGGCCTGGGCCCCTTCTGTCCAAGCTGCTGTGAAAATCACCCCCAAGGGTCAGGGATTGCACCTCTAAAGCCTACAGACCTAAAGGCTCCACTCCTGGACATGGGTTGTCTGGCTGTGAAGAGAACTCAACAGCCCCTTCAAAATTACCACCTGCTGGAACCCCACCAGCTCCCAGCCTCTTTGGAGGTGCCTTCCTGCTGGCCATGACCACTACTACCAAGCCCAATTCAGTTGCTGCCGATTTATCCCTCAGGCCTTTCTTCTTCTTCTCAGGCCCTTACAGGAGACTTGCCCTCACCCTGCATCTACATGCAGGTACTTTCAGCTATTTTCTGGATTAAAAAAAATACACACACACACACACACACACACACACACACACACACACACACACACATAACAGACCATGTGTGAAAGGTTCAACCTAGTAGAAGCCTGACTCCTCACTCACTCCCAACTCCACAGATAGGCCCGGCTAGAAGGGACCCCTCACCCGCCCACCTACAGCCCTCTGCGGAAGGACTTTCTCTTCTACCCCGGGTAGGCAGCCAAGTCCCACCGCACTTCTCACCTGGACAGGCCTTAGCTCCAGACATTTTGCCCAGGAGGAATTATTTTGGAGAAGTGGAAATTTTCCCATTCTCTGTTATCAACCACCCCCCCCCCCATCCAGACCTCCTTCTGCCCCGCACCCAACCCACTCCAAAGCAATCTGAAAATGGACTTGCCGATAGAAGGGGGGGTGGTGAGGGGCGCAACTGATTCCTGTGTCCAAGAGAAGAGCCTGCCCAACGGTTGATG